>NC_064858.1:16226860-16526860 GCF_024139225.1 Suncus etruscus
CCAGGATGAACTCTCCATTAGGTATGTGAATCTACTTGGGGTGGGGGAGGCACAACTGCTCAGGAATTACTCCTGTCATGTACCGAGGACCATATGGGTCAGCCACATGCAAGGTAAGAGCCCTACCCACTATTATATATAGCATTCCAGTCCCAGGTATGTGCATCTTTAGTTGCATTATATATCCTCGTTTTATGAAAAGGAGTAAATGCTTCTATTTTGGCTAAAAGTCTAGGAAGTGGCTCATGCTTTGCATTTATGAGAATTGGGTTCAGTCCAAAGCACAGCAAAAAAAAGTTCAAATTACACCGTTATAAATAGAAAAGACCGAGGTACATGATTTACCTAACACATCCATTTACTCTGATAGTAAGACCACAAGGATAGTGGGGGATAGGGCACTCGCTATCTGTGTGGCCAACTCTTAAGTCCTAGGCATTCCATAAGGTCCCCTCGGTACCAACAGGAGTAAGCCCTGAGTATCACCGGCTGTAACCCTAAAAAACAAATCCACATTTGGATTTGGGTAATGGAAAATAAGGTAAACTGCCTTTACAAAGTAGAGTTTGGGGGGCAGAAAGATAGCTTAAAAAACTACAATTGCCAGAGAGACAGCATGGAGGTAGGGCATTTGTCTTGCATGCAGAAGAATGGTGTTAGAATCCCAGCATCCCCAATGGTCCCCAAGCCTGCCAGTAGAGATTTCTGAGCATAGAGTTGGGAGTAACCCCTGAGCCTGAGCGTTGCTGGGTGTGACCCCCCCCCCAAAAAAAAAAAAAAAAAAAAAAAAAGAAACCCTACAGTTACTGTGTAATATGCAAGGATACCTTGGCTCACATGATTTCTCGAGTCGCTATGGAGCACTTCCCAGTGTCAGCCCCAAACAAAAAGTAAAAGGTAAAAAATTTGGGATTGTAACTATAATACAGGAGATAGGGTGCTTGCCTTGCCCATGGCCCTACCCTGTTGATCACCATTATGTCATATAGTCCTTATACAGCACCAAAGTAACCTCAGTAGAGAACCATGCTTAATTCTCAAAGGGTTGTGGCACAAACAGCAAGGCCTGGGAGATAGCTCTCAGGTTTTGCAAAAGGGAGCACAAAGGTTCTTTGAATATAATCGATCTTGGTTTGATCCTCAACACCAGATATTTCCAAGCAATCCTGAGAATTCCCTGGAGTGCTGAGTGACAGCCCCAAACAAATAGACGTCCAAAGATTCTTTAAAGGTATTCCATGAAGTCTCCAGTTCTGGATTCCACCCCTATTGGCTGCCTACCAACCAGTGTTAAGGGCTCTTAAATTCATCACTTATGTTTATGTTATGTTAGAATGTAGGTTTTTTTTTTTCTCATTTTTATACAAACTGTCTTAAACCATAAGTACTTGTACTTTATAGTTTGTTGATGTATTTTAATATTTCTTAGATAATTTTCATTTTCTTTTTGTTTTTGTTTTTGGGCCACACCCGGCGGTGCTCAGGGGTTACTCCTGGCTGTCTGCTCAGAAATAGCTCCTGGCAGGCACGGGGGACCATATGGACACCGGGATTCGAACCAACCACCTTAGGTCCTGGATTGGCTGCTTGCAAGGCAAACACCGCTGTGCTATCTCTCCGGGTATTTTCATTTTCTTAAGTGTTATATATATATGTATATATATGTATATGTATATATATATGTATGTATATATATCATGGTTTATTTAAATAGACCCTATTGAGAGACATTTAAATTGTTTTTAAGCTAAGTACTCTGACCACTAACTAACATGTGTTGTACAGTTTTTTCTGGTCAGTCACAGGGCTAATTATCAATATGTATTGTCTCTATGCATGAGAATGTAAAATAAAAGCTATTATTTACCATTGGGGTGAAAGAGGATTAGTTAGGATGGGTTAAGTAACTTGAAAGGTCATATGGCAAGTAAAACTGTTTAGTCAGCACAGTTAGCACATACGCAGCCTAATTACAGAGTTTAATCAGAATGTTTTACACAGATATACACACCGGATATATACACAAGACCACCTATTTTATTTTTTTTGTAAACCTTTGCTGAATTATTCAATTTATGCTCTTTTCTATTTTGTTGCCTTTTGAATGTTTTCTAATTTCTCAGATTTATTTTCCAAGATGATTCTTATTTTGGCATCACTGGAGTCAAAACCTTCAGGGGTTCCCTTAACAAAGAAAGGGCATTTCTAAGACAAAACTTTATAGTAAATTGTAGCTGTACTCTCCAATCAACCATCCATTCTGGTGTGTGGTTTGAACAGCAGTTAGCTGGATTTTTTTTCTTTCTTTTTAGCAGTTATTCCTTCTACATATTTTTTGGATACTTTCTGGACTCTTACCTCTTTGTCAGCCCTATATCTCATTCAGCTTGCAGAATTGATAGATTCCTCTCTATTGCTTGTTTGAATGTTAAAATGATACAGGCCTGCTTCAAGGCAAGACAAACTTAAAATGCTACTCAAGATAAAAAAGTAAAACAAGTGTAAAATTCATTTGATTTGATGGGAGTGAAAAAGTAGGAAGTGTTTTATAGAGAAAAATGTAACTTCATAAGAACAGATAAGGGGAGTCAGGCAGGAGGAGGTTTTGGCAGGCCCACGCCATGCCGGAGGCCTGCTTGGCCAGGCCTAGGGGGGGTGCGGGATTTGGGTAACCCCAGCACCCCTCTGCCGCCTTGCTCCAGATCCTCCAGGGCTTCCCCGGGCCACACCCCTGGGCAAGCCGGTGAGTTGGGTCCCTTGGTGGAGCTTGAAGGACCCTAGCCTTCCCCCCACTATCCATGCGGCTCCTAAGGGAGGGTCTGGGTGGAGCTCTGAACTTCTGTTCTCCCAGCTTCTTTGAAGGATCTCTCTTCCTGGGAGCCGGGAGTCCAGGCAGGCGGAGGGTTTGGCAGGCCCACCGCCATGCCGGAGGCCTGCTTGGCCAGGCCCTAGGGGGGGTGCGGGATTTGGGTAACCCCCAGCACCCCTCTGCCGCCTTGCTCCAGATCTCCAGGGCTTCCCGGGCCACACCCCTGGGCAAGCCGGTGAGTTGGGTCCCTTGGTGGCAGCTTGAAGGACCCTAGGCCTTCCCCCACTTATCCATGCGGCTCCCTTAGGGAGGGTCTGGGTGGGGCTCAGAACTTCTGTTCTCCCAGCCTTCTTGAAGGATCTCTCCTTCCTGGGAGCCCGGTGTCTAGCAGGAGGAGGTTTTGGCTGGCACTGGTAATCTCTGTCCAGTCTACATTTTCAAAATCGCCGCGGGGGCTATAGCCCCCGCGCGCACAAGAAACATTAATAGTACTCTCACAAGAAACATTAATAGTACTCACTATCATTGAATTATGTTTTTTATGTATGCAGAATGTCCATTTTGTACTCTGCCCTTTTGCATACCCCTTCATAAGTTCATATTTCTCTTTAACTTCTTTAACTCCTATCATCATTACTCCTTTTTTACCCTTTCTAACTTAAGTACTCTTGAGTCCTAATTCACAGACCAAAGAGGTGCCCTAGAGTTAACACCCACACAACTATTTTAAAAGGCATAAAAAGGACACATATCTTTTCAACATTTTATGGGTGTTTTCTTTGACGGCTATAACTTTTGCTAAATACTTTCTTATACAGTGATGATCCCCCCCCCCATTTTTTTTTTATCTTCTCTTTGTGAACTGCTCAATATGGAATTTGGTGTGAAAGAATCCCTCAGTTTAATACTTATGTTTTGAACCAAGTCATGGGTCTTGTTGGAAATGTTCTTATGCCCCCATATAATCTGATAGCACCACGTGGCTTTATATCTTGTTTGCGTAGGCACACTGACATGGGAAAATATCTATACATACCAATAAGTTCTTATCTAATAGAAAATGGGAACACACAAATCTTGTAGTACAATGAGACCTTACACCCTGAACATTGACATAAAGACCTGGCACAGGCCCTCAGAAGAATGGGCATTCTCCATTTACCCCCTTGGATCTACAGAAGACATTTACAAAACATCCAAGGTTGTATATAACATCACCCGGAGGCATTCCTGTACCAGGGACGACCCTACAGCTGCTCTGACATCGATCTACTCAAAAGAGACATCCCTTAACACTGAGAAGACAACAAGAACAAAGACCTGATTACTGACAGGGCTTGCCTGTATTGCACCCTTTATGGTGAGGTTTGTCCTATAACATCACCTGGAAGCAATCCTCTACCACGGAAGACCCCTACCACTGCTCAGACATCGTCCTGCTCAAAAAGAGACTTCCTTTAACACTGAGAAGACTTAACAACAACAACAACCTGCTTATAGGACAGGGCTTCCTGCATTCCCCTTTCATGGTGAGGTTGAAACGAGGAAGGCACTCCTCATCATGACTTCAATGTAGGACATGCAGATTCCAGAATCTTTAATACAGAAACATGAGACCCAACAACAGAGACTGTGTGATAAGTGTGTTGGCGCTACAGGACAATGTCTTGGAGCGAACGATAACTTTCCTGAGGCCTAGAGCTGGTCTTATGCCAGGAAACTTCAGGGGTAGGATCTCTTTGTATTTAGGCCAAGGCTATTCCTTTCCATGCCTCTCCATATTTTGGTGGGGCCTATGCAAACAACAATTGCCACTCTAACACCGTTTTTACTGTGCTCCTTTGACTCTAATCCTTAAAACAACACCCACTTAAAATTTGAGGTTAACTTAAGCTAATATGCATGTACATGGAAATGTAAAAAACACTATGCCTCTAATGTTTAAGGAGTTACGTAAGTTTGATGGCTTTAGATTGCCTATTGTGTGCTGTTAAGAAATATTATAATGTGCTACAATCAGGGGACTTGAGGGGAAAAAGTAATTGCACATGGATTCTGTTTTATTTATCTTAACTTTCTTTGGTGAAAATTCAAAGTTAACGATATCAGCAAGGGGACTTCTTCTGATAATTATGTTATGGGTGATTGTCCTTCCACTGTAACTTTACCTTATCCTCTTTCTTTGCATCTTTTGTTCTCATAATTCATAATAAAAAATTTAAAAAAAAAAAAAAAAGAACAGATAAAAATGAAATAGATGTAATAGTGGAAAGAGATTGAGGCTAGAGTGATCTGTTTAGGAAATTAGATTATAGTACTAGTTCTGGGGTAAAATAATTAGTAACTAGTCAGAAATCCAAGTGTTAAGCACTCTCCATAAACACAAAATGCACAGAAGTGAAATTCTTGACAGTTCCAAGAAGCAGCAGAGTTAGATGATCTTAAAACAGAAAACTGGTTTATCCATCGAAGAACCCCAGGAGGTCTACAAAGTATGTCTGGAAATCAAACATAACACTTGAGTGAGAGGAGTCCTGTATTCTTGGACTGTACACTCTGGCTTTTCTAATCCGATGGGAAAAAGTTTGGTGCTCAGGAATTATTGACAACTTCTCAGGATGCCGCCAGTGAAAGTTTAAATAGAGTAATTTTCAGGTCGACACTTTGAACAAATAAACTCTTGTAGGCCTGTTGCCTGAGAACAGGTTATCTTCTGAATTGTGCAAGCTTTGAAAACTGGCGTGGTTTGTTAAAATAACAATAAGTGGGGGAAAGAGAGCTGAAAACTGGTACATTTTTATATAGGAAATAAGTTATACTTATTCACATAGTGCCTTCCGTATCTGGCACAGGTGGGCAAAAATACACTTTGCACACATATCTGGTTCCAAACAAGCATTTTCTATGTGATGCACAATTGCATTTTAAGTTAAGATTTCCTCATAACCAAAGTCATAGTTTTAAAAAAAAAATTGGGGATGGGAGCCGGAGCGGTAGTATAGCTGTTAGATGTCTGCCTTGCATGCAGCCAACACAGGACGAACCCTGGTTCGAATTAAGGCATTCCATATGGTCCCCCAAGCCCGTCAGAGGAGACTTCTGACTGTAGAGCCAACAGCAACTCCTGAGCGTTTGCCGGGTGTGACCCAAAAACCAATATATATATATATATATATATATATATATATATATATATATATACTATATAATATAACATATATATACATATATATACATATATATACATATACATATATATACATATACATATATATATATATATAGGGATTGGGTTGAAAGGAAAAGATGAATGGTAGTTCTACCACAAATTTACATAGCTTTGAGTATAGTATTAATCTGCTTCTTGTTTTGTTTGTTTGTTTGTTTTGGGTCACACCGTCAGCACTCAGGGGTTACTCCTGGCTCTACGCTCAGAAATCGGCCCTGGCAGGCTCGGGGGACCATATGGGATGCCGGGATTTGAGCCACCGTCCTTCTGCATGAAAGGCAAACACCTTACCTCCATGCTATCTCTCTGGCCCCTCTTTTTTTAAAACTAATTTCTATTTTTAAATATAACACACAAAAAGTATTTTTTGTTTTTTTGTTTTGTTTTTTAATGGTTTTTGGGTCACACCCAGGGTTACTCCTGGTTTTGGGGTCACACACTCAGGGGTTACTCCTGGCTCTATGCTCAGAAATCACTCCTGGCAGGATCGGGGGACCATATGGGATGCCGGGATTCGAACCACCATCCTTCTGCGTCTAAGGCAAACACCTTACCGCTGTGCTATCTCTCCGGCCCCACAAAAAGTATTTTTGAGTTTTTCTATTGTATTTTTGGACTTTTAGTTTGGGAACTGCATCAAGTGGTGCTTGGTTTACTCCTGGCTCTGTACTTTGGAATCATTCCTGGCAGTGCTTGGGACATCATTTGGAGTGCTGAGGGTCGAACTTGGAACAGTTGTATGCAAGCAAGCACTTTAACACTATTATCTCTCACCCTGAGCTTTGTTATTTTAAAGCATTATTCTATATAACCTCTGGTCAGATGACGAAATAGGCTTTGGTAGGCCTTTCCATTCTAAGAAGCCATTATCTTCTCCCACTCAGTTATCTCTCCCTACATCAGCTATCCTGATTATTGGGAGAGGAAGTGAAGTTTTGACCATAACAGGTTGTGCTGGGGAGTGGGGTAGGGAGCTACTTCTGGTTCTGCACACAAAAATAACCCCTGCCAGTGTTCAGGTAGACCATATGCCGTGTCTGGGATCATATTAGGATTGGCCACATGGGAAGCAAACACCTTATCTTATACTAGTTCTCTGGCCTATCTGTCTTGATTTTAAAGACAATTCACATATATAAATTGCAGCCACGCTGAGTTCTGCTGGGTGGTACATGAACTGGCTGGGGCTCTGACTCATGGCCACACACATGCTAGGCATGTTTCTGCCACTTCCCCTTAGGTTTTTGTTTTGTTTTAAATAACCTCAGATGCTGTTTCATAATTTTGTCTGGTTTTTGAACAACATAGAAATACTGTTGGGGGCCTAGAGCAGTAGTGCGGTGGTAGGGCACTTGCCTTACATGCGGCTGACCCAGGACAGACCTTGATTTGATCCCTGGTATCCCATATGGTCCTTCAAGCCAGGAGCCATTTCTGAGTGCATAGCCAGGAGTAACCCCTGAGCGACACCAGGTGTGGACCAAACACCCCCCCCAAAAAAAAAAAAAAAAAAAGAAAAAGAAATACTGTTGGATTAACTGGTTTCTGCCATTTTCAGTTGGTCTTAAAAATCATTACATATAGCAATAGGTAATTTCTTTTTATTGCTGAAAAGTATTTAAACTTTGATAGCATTTGGGGTGGTTTCCAATTTGGGATCATTACAAATGATTACATTAACGTGTTTGTTTGTTTGTTTGTTTTTTGTGGGGAGGCCATACCTGGTCATGCTTAGGTGTTCCTCCTGGCTCCTCATTCAGGAGTCATATGTGATGCTGGAGGTTTAACTCAGGTCACCCACATGTATGACAAACACCCTACCTGCTGTACTAAGCCCCTAAGTGAACATTCTTAACCTTGCCTCGGTGTCCTTGGGCCTACACATTGTTGAACATTCAGAACTATCTTCAAATACCTATCTAGATTCTACCAGAGATCAAACAGTTTACAAATGTGGGTAGGTAGTAATACTTCAAATTGGGTGTTGAAACACTCTAGGGAGACATCAAAGATGCTTCAAGTGAAATTGGGTGGGAGAAAGACAAAATGCACTACACAGACCTCATCTGCAACCTAAGCAGATCTAGAGAAAGTTTTTTTTGTCAGTGTGGCATAAGGCATGCATTGTCACTTTGTGTTAATATTAAACTGAACAGTTAATAGTAATGAACTGGAAGAGATTACAAAGGACCTCTTCCCCTTGAGTGTTTTATTGTTATGGGGTCTTCATTTACTCAGGAGATCAGGAGAGTAGCAATGAATCTAGCAATACGGACAAGGTTGAATGAGGAAGGGCACAACTGGATGGGCCATAGGATGCACTGAGAGGCAGAATTGTGAGGTGCTGATGGACATAGGCTTTGTGCTCAGCCCATCTGTGAAGTTTCACTATTCCACTGACTATCTGAGTGGTCTAGGGAAAGTAATGCTAGCACCCACTTTTCAAAATGAAGAAAATGAAGAGACCAAGTGTATTGGCACAGAGCCATAAATACTAATGTCTACTGCACGAGAGATTACTAATCAAAGTTGTACTTGATACATATAGACATGCTATCATCTATTTAAAAATAAAGAATTCTGAGATGATTTAGAAAAAGCCATGTTAGGGGCTGGAGAGATAGCATGGAGGTAAGGCGTTTGCCTTTCATGCAGAAGGTCATTGGTTCAAATCCCGCATCCCATATGGTCCCCTGAGCCTGCCAGCAGCGATTTCTGAGCACAGAGCCAGGAGTAATGCCTTAATGCTGCTGGGTGTGACCCAAAAACCAAAAAAAAAAGAAAAGAAAGAAAAGAAAAGAAAGAAAAAGCCATGTTAAAATGATTTTTGTGTTTTTTTTTTCCCCTGGGCCACACCCACTGATGCTCTGAAGTTACTCTTGCTCCATTTTTTTTGAATTGTTTTTTATTTTAAATATAAATCTTTATTTAAGCACCATGATTACAAGCATGTTTGTATTTGGGTTTCAGTTACAAACAGGATACCAGCCTTCACCATTGCAACATTCCCACCACCAATGCCCCTCTCCTCCCAGACCCTTGCCTGTATTCTCAACAGGCAGTCTACTCTCATTCTTTTAACATTGTCATGTTAGTTGTTAGTGTAGTTATTTCCCTAACAGAGTTCACCACTCTTTGTGGCGAGCTTCAAATTGTGAGCCGGTCCTTCTGGCCCTTCCAGCCCTTAACTCTATTGTCTCTGGGCCTTATTAGTTTTCTTAAAACCCATAGATGAGTGAGACTATTCTGTGCCTATCTCTCTCCCTCTGACTTATTTCACTTAACATCTTGCTCCTTCTTGTATTCAGCAGGGACCATAAAGTATGCTGGGGATCGAACCTGAGTTGGCTTCATGCAAGGCAAGCGCCCTACCTGTTGTACTGTCTCCCTGGCCCTACATTAATAACCTCTAATGTAGCTGTAATTTGTTTACGCAAGAAAATAAGTTAACAGGGCCGGAGAGATAGCATGGAGGTAAGGCATTTGCCTTTCATGCAGAAGGTCAGTGGTTAGAATCCCGGCATCCCATATAGTCCCCTGAGCCTACCAGGAGTGATTTCTGAGCATAGAGCCAGGAGTAACCCCTGAGCGTGCCCGGGTGTGAACCAAAAACCAATAAAAAAAAAAAGAAAAAAAAAAGAAACTAAGTTAACAAAAAAAAGTTAGTTGAATTAAACATATGTAGCTTGGCCTTCAGCTGGGTCCCTGTAAGTTTGACTATACAACAGAAATGCTCAAATGTTTGAAATCTCATCTGCTTAATGGAATTGAAACCCTTGATAAGGTGGTAGATTAAAATCTGAAGACAGGGGGCCAACATACAAACAAAAAATGTGAAGTCAAGTTTTTAAAGTGTGTGAGGTGGGGTGGGTAAGGTAGAAATTCAGGTGCCACTGCTCCTCCTGAGAACAGGGATGGAATCCAAATAGTTTTAAGTGGGATCTAATTGAGCTGCGTGCAGAGAACAGCTGTGATCTCCAGGGGACCTAAAGAAGATACATGGTGGTTTGCTACTTGGCTGAACAATAGCTTCCACCAGGGGAGATTTTTAATGATCCCACACAAAGAGACTGATGAAATTAGTTTGGCGTGATCATAGTAGGTATTGCCTTTTTAACTTTCTGTTTTGTGGGCCACACCTGTTGGTATTTTGGAAGTTGCTCAGAAGATCATGCAGTGCCCAGGATCAAACCCAGGCCTCCTGCATGCAAATCATGCACTCCTGTTCATTGTAATTTTAATCCATCTTGCTCTGAGCTTCCTTTTAATTTTTTTTTTTTCTGTGCCAGGGACTAAATCATACATGTGCAAGTGATAGATTATTACATACCTCACCCTGTGCTGCTACTGGAGAGGATGTGAAGGCGAGGACATACTCTGTGGTTCTCAGTGCTTACTCCTGACTCCAGGGGGCCCTCACTCCTGGTGTGCTTAGGGGAACATGTTGTCTAGTTATCGATCCAGGGTCAGCACAAATAAAGCAAGCGCCTTAACCTCTACTATCTCTCTATCCCCTGTACTTTATCCCCATCTTTAAAAAGCTGTGACCCTCACTATGCAGCTAAATTACAAACCACTGGTGAAGTAAATTCTATTTCCGTCATCCAAGAAGAGAGAAAATAAGGGAAAAAATTCCCCAATAAAATTTCAACATGCACATTTATTATGTCATTTAATCCTGGGAGGGAGTTTAATAAACTTTTTTTAAAGGCCATTCTAATTCAGAGAAGTTTAGTAACATACAATATCATGAAGTTGTTCCTATTTAGACCTGTAAATTGTCTTCTCTAGTGCTCAGAACTGGAAGGAATACAGATAGGTAAAAGGAGGGGTGGGGCATATGTTAACAACCTTATGACTGAAAAGGATTCTTGGCCCCAAAACCAACAGGGGTTGAATGTACAGAGCAGTACCATGGTTGGCAGAGGCCGAGCAATTGCCGGGAGCTGAGTGACTGCTGTCATGTCTGTCACAGAAATCAAGCTGAGACTTTAGGTTAGTTCCAGAGAACATGGTAGCTCTCTAGCCAACAGGGAAGTCTACAATGTACCAATAAGAACTAAAATTTCTAAAAATCACTTTTGTCAAATATCCTGTACCCAATCCTAATCCTAAAATCCTACACACAGGTCATGGGAAGGACAGGCAAGAAGCCATAAAATATAAGAACCAGGATGAGCCTTTTTTACATACTCCATCTTGGTGACTTCCAGACACCTTACTAATACCTTCACTGGGAACAGTGTTTTGGAATTTGCCCTCAATACTAAACACAGAGGCAAACTCCCTGCAGAGCCCTACCTGGCAAATACCTAAGCAAGCTGAAGGGAGAGGATAACTCCTAAACTTCCTTCAGATAGGCAGGCACATCTAGGTTCTCCCTGTTCCCACTTGCAAACAACCCATATACAACCCAAAGCACAACTAACTAGCAAGACCCCACTGCTTGCTGTGTTTCCTTTGTGAGCTCAGTCAACGGACTGATCCTTGACGGTCCCTTAAAGTTTAGTTGCAAAATGGAACTGAGGCCCGAGTCTTTTTTCATAGCTATGACATGGACTTCCCAGAGGGAACCCAGTGACACTGGCATCTTAGTTGCCAGGGTCTCACGACCCTACAAAATTCTAGTTTCTACCCAGGCCTGCTTGATGAAGTACCACAGCTGATAGTTATAACCACAACATACCCAGGTTCCCATGAACATGGCATTTTAATGCTGCACTGACAACTAATTCTAGTATGTGGAGTAGCAAGTCACCATTCAGACCTGTTACTTTAGCACTATAGTATGCCAGAAACTGGAGGGGGGGGGAGTGTAGTTTGTTTTTTAGACTGTACAGTGATGCTCAGGGGACCATAAGAAACCATATGGAATGCCAAGGCTCAAACCTGCCGGTGGCATGCAAGGCAAGTGCCTTACAGACTACTATTGCTCTAGCCCACAAAAAAAAAAAATCTCATCTGTGTGTAAGGTAAATACTTTACCTGCTGTACTATCTTTCCAAACCCCATGGAGACATTTTTATATAAATTCAGAAATTTATCAAATCCTGAAAATAGATATGCCACACGCTGAATTATGAAATTAAAAGCAGCACTATTATATCAAAATGTGAAAAATACTTATTAATCTAAATATCATAAAGGATCAGAATAAGGTGAAAAAGTTTTGATAGAATGCAGTGTTTTTATAATTGTCCCTCAAGATAAATTTGATTTGCAAAAGGGTACATTTCGAGTACAATACAAAAAAAGTCCTAATAATTCTATTGAAAAAGTATTAGGCATAATAAACCAGTAAATTGGAAGGCTAATATGAACATGCAAGAGAATCTTGCATTTATATATGCAATAAACACATAAATTATCAAATACCACTTACTACTTTTTTATTTTGGGGCACAACTGGCTGTGCACAGGGCTGGCTCTGTGCTCAGAAACTGCTCTTGACAGGCTCAGGGTACTATTCAGGAAAATAGTGCAATGGAATCAACAGCCCAGAATAAAATCCTCACAGTTAATTTACAATGAAAAAGTACCAAGTTAGCTTATGATGAAAGAAGTTAAGTGCATAGAAGAGGAAAATCTCTTTATTGAATTAGTTGGACAGCCACTGCAAAAGAATGAAAATGAACTATTTTACACCAGCCACAAAAGTTAACTTAAGGGGCCAGTACAGTGGGTAGGTACGTGGCCAACCTGGGTTCAATCCCCAAAATCCTATATGGTTCCTGAATTGGCTAGGAGTGAGCCCTGAATACATTCCCTAGTGATCCCTAATATACCTTCTACTAAATAGAAAAACCTTTGTACACCATACATCTACAAAGCTGTTTATCCAAGTTATGTAACTCAAAAAAAAAAAAAAAAAACTCAACAACAAAACAAGCACATCCAAAACGGGGAGTTTCACTAAAACAGAACATTAAAAAATAAAAACACAATTTACCAGAGATATGCAAATCAAAACTGTATCACTTTTTTTTTTTTTTGGTTTTTGGGCCACACCCGTTTGACGCTCAGGGGTTACTTCTGGCTATGTGCTCAGAAATCGCCCCTGGCTTGGGGGGACCATATGGGACACCTGTGGATCGAACCGCGGTCCGTCCTACGCTAGCGCTTGCAAGGCAGACACCTTACCTCTAGCGCCACCTTCCCGGCCGCCCCATGTATCACTTTCTTACTTTGAAAATGAATAGTATCAAAGAGGCAAGAAGAAAAACTTGGTGAGAGCTGTAAGAAAAATAAACCCTCATACTATTGTTAGAGAATGTCAATTGGTTAGTCTCTTAGAAGATTTCTCCTGGGTAAGATTTTTTTTTTTTTTTGGCAGGGGGGTAGGGGTTATATCCGGCATTGCTCAGGCTTCTGGCTCTGAGCTCAGAAATTGCTCCTGGCTGGCTCAGAGGACCCTATGGGGTCTCAGGATTCGCCCACCCTTCATCCTGGGTCGGCTGCATGCCTTGCTGCTGTGCTATCTCTTTGGCCCCCATCTCTTGGAAGATCTTTCAAAAAATTAAAATTAGATCTATTTTACTAACTATATGACCTAGCAATTTTACTCCCATGTTATCAGAACACAAATATCTGAAGACACATGCTTATTTATGTCTACTGCAGATAATACCTAAGATATAAACAACCCAACTGTTCAGTAATAGTGGCTAATAATAGAGTGGATAAAAGACAAGGGACACACACAATATATATATATATATATATATATATGTATGTATACAGGCACACTCAATGGAAAATTCAGCTATGATGAATTTGTTTTCTATTTATGACAACATGGATCAGAAAGAAGGGGTCATGCACTCAAATATGGTATATTTAGAAACAAAGCAGAGAGAAACCAAATCCTTGAACCATGATCATAGACCTGAAGTTACAAAAGAGGGGAGAAATTTAAAAGGGTGGGAAGGGAATACTGGCACACTGACTGCAGTGTACTAATAAAACGGAAGTAATTTGCTGGGGTTTTGTTTTAGTTATATGTAAACAGAGGGATGATTTTTCCCAAAAGACTTGTTTTCTTCTAGCTTTATATATTCAATTACTTAGACATTTATTCTTGCTTTATTTTGGTTTTTGTGAATTCAATGTAACACCCAAGTCATAAATTGTTTTGGCATCTGTTAAAGCTAGGTATGAATCCTGGCTTTGTCATTAATTTTTAACTTATGCATCTTGATTTCCTCCAGCAAAATATTTAGTTTTATACACTAAAGGAAATAGGACATATCAATGTCAAATGCTACAAGTTTAATATTATCTAAATTTTTTTTCAAAAACTAAGTACGATTAGTACTAGTAATATGTGAAGAATCCCAATAATTCAGACCTTATGGACAATGACATCCTCAAGCACAGTATTAAAGGTGAAGTTAAAAGTAACTATAAACTCAGGCACTGTGGTGGGACTAAATTGTTTCTAATACTTCAACTTACTGATTTACTGGGTTTTATTAAGGAGAATGTTTCTAATAGCCACAACTAGTACCTACTTAAATGTCCATTAACAGAGGAACACAGGCATTATAAAACAGAGCATATGGGCTAGATAGTACAGTGGGTGTTTGCCTTGCACCTCACTCAGCTGACTCAGTTTTGATCCTTGGTATCCCATATGATCCCCAAGCATCACCAGGAGTGATTCCTGAGTTGTCAGTAGCACCCCCTAAGCATCGCTGGGTGTGCCCCACCCAAATAGAACATAGACATTAGACTTTACTAATGGTACCAGGGATGCAAAAATAGTATAATTCACAGAACTAGGTAAAAGATCTCTGAAATCTATTTTCTTAGAAGAGTAACCAGAATTTTTGCAAATACAATGAAACGTTTAGAAAGATACTCAAGCCCCCTATGCCCCTACCCCCACTTTAAAAAGTGGCATCTAAAGCAGTACTCAAAGTTCCATGGGGACTAGAAGAGATTTGCTGCCAACAAGGCTGGTTCAATGTGAGGGTCAAAAAATATGCTGCTCAGGACCAATTAGTGGGACCAACACTAACCCAGGAAAGTGGTCCACCACACCTGGCAATGCTAAGGAACAAGAGGGAAGGTTTCAGGCAATGTAGTACCTGGTTTACAAGGTCCGGCATGCCTTACATTCACCTTAACGCCTGTATTATCTGCCTGGCCCTCTACAAAAACTTTCTGATATTCTTTCTGGATAGAAACTAAATTACAAATAATGGAATGACATTTAACAGAATTTAATTTTTAGTTATAAATCTTGTATATGTATGATTACTTAAAAATAATAAAGACGGGTCTGGAGAAGAATAAAGCGCATGAAGTGTTTATACTTGTGCCCAGCCTAGCCATTTGAGCAACTCCTGGCACCACACTCAGGAGTGATCCCTGAATTACAGTTGGGTATAGCCCCCAAAACAAACAAACAAAAATTAAAGAAGGCTTGGGAGATAGCTCAAAACCTAGAGTGCATGCTTTACATGCCAGAGGCCCAAGTTTGCTCTTATACATGACAGGGTTTCATGAGCATTGCTGGGAGCAACTCCAAAACACAAGCTGGGAGCAATTCCTAAGCACCGCCAACGGCGGACAAAGTAAAGAAATGTAATGAACTACAGACTGACTAAGGTCTTGGAAACCAGTCTCAAGAAAACAATCTAGAATGAAAAAGAAAACAATTTGTATATACAGGTATTTACATCAGTGATATTTTATTAGTAAAATATATGTATTAATAAAAACAAATTAATGTCCAATTTTGGAAGTAACACATCCATGTAATAGAATAAAGTGTAATTAGAAAGCCATGCTATAGAATACTTTCATTAAAATGGAAATTTCTCAGTGAACCATTAGGTGGAAAAGATGTTACAACATAGTTATATACAAATTATTCAGTATTAATGATTGTTATGTAAGATTATTGATAATATTTTCATTTTGGTTTCTACTCTTTTAAAGTTTACAGCTCCCTATAGGGACAATACTATTAAAATATATTTAAGTTTAACTTCAAGCTTGTACAACTTAGACATTAATAAAACTGTGATGCTAGTTGATTTGGTATAAATCCAAAAATTCTGTAAGTTTGCAATGAATTAAAATGAGGTAAAAAGTCACTGTTTCCTCTTGTTTATTTGTAGGCCATATACAGTTGAGCTGAGGAACTATTTCTGGCTCTGTACACAGGAGTCATCACCGGCAGTGCTAGGGAGACCATATATTGTGCTGGGAATTTGAAAAGTGGTCAGCTGCAAGCAAAGCAAGCACCTTAAGATGTCTCCAGTCTCCCCAGGAATCTTAATAATACAGTACTAAAGACATTACTTTATCAAAAGCATTTATTAGAAAATATTACATACTACATCTGTTTAAGAATTGTTTTTCAATAGACAGCACTCCAACCTCATACAACAATGTGTCATGGACCATGGGGACCACTGTGTTTTCTGAAGCTACATCTTTTAGATGAATAGTCAAGCAGTACACACTGTGGCAATTTAAAGGAAAAGAATGGAGCAGTATGGTAATTAACAGGAGAAAGCAAAAAAAAAAAAAGCTACAAAAATTTTTGGAATGTTAATATAAGTCACTACATATAACTCAAAATTCTAGGCATCACTATAGCCCAGAAACCAGTCAATGTGACTAGTAAATTAAAGGGACTAAGGTTTCAGAAGTCAGGTTAATACTGAATCTTTATAAATAACAAAGGAAATCTGTAACCCCACAAAATGTTTTTAAATTTGAGCACATGCAAAATAAATGTAAATTTCTGGGAAAAAAAAGCATGAGAAAAGTTAAAGCAATACATTTTAACATAAAGCATGCTATTTCTAATATATTCTTAAATATCTGAAATTCTTAAAAGCTTGAATCTTAATCCAGATGTTCCTTGTTTGCTATTTTAAATGCAACCGAACCAGACCCCCATCCAAAATTATTTATGGCACTGCTACCAAAGATGTGAAATTTTAACTCTTGATCCCACTACCTGCCACGCATCACCCCTGGGGAAAATAAAAACCAAAACAACTTTTAAATGTGCTTGTAAAAGCATTGGTATAAAGCACATTTTACAATGTCACCCAATTCCCAAACTTACTAATAGTAATACTACCGCACTGTGAGTAATTAGCTTAAGCACAGTACTTGCTACAAATTTCAGATCGTGAACCACATTTAACTCAAAATAAATGATAGGCTCACACTGTCTGTAGTCAAAACTAAGACAAATAGGGTATCTGTGTAATGAATTTAATTGCTAGAAGAAATATACTTCTGAATTTCTTTGCCACCATAATATAAACACAAACTAATTAAATATATATATATATATATATAAATCAGTAGAATACCATAATACAAATGCCCAGAAATGATGAATAAAGATCAAAAGCTGCTTGGAAATATTTCTAACACATTTTAGAGAAAACATTCATACTCTAATTAAAGATTATAAACACAGTCATTTGGATGGGGCAACAGTTTTAGAATATTTTTGCCTACCAAAGCTAGCACCAGTGAAGTATTACGCACATAAGAACGAGAAACATAAGCTACTTCAGAAAATTATGGGTATTGCTACAGAGTATTGCTGATTAGTCTGGCTAGTAAAAAGGTCAGGGGTGTCTTACTGAGGCATTGTATTTATCATGGAACCATTAATTTTTGATCCAAATAGCTTTCTAGTTACATGGTATATATTAAAAATTGTGACTTTAATGAAAGACAATCTACAATGGAAATAATCTATAGCATTAAAATAATGGTACCATAAACATTTCTTTGTTTTTGTTTTTAGGCCACACCCGGTGACGCTCAGGGGTTACTTCTGGCTCTGTGCTCAGAAATCACTCCTGGCTTGGGGAACCATATGGGATGCCGGGGGATCAAACCGCGGTCCATCCTAGGTCAGCAGCATGCAAGGCAAACAAACGCCCTACGGCTAAGCCACCGCTTCAGCCCCACCATGAATATTTTTTACTTACCTTTTATAAAAAATTAAGTCTAATACTTGAAATAGACGCCAGTACAAAATCCCTAGTTCCTTAAATCCTAATCAAGATGTCATCATTTAATTCTTTTCCATGTCCAAAACACAAGATTTTATTATTTTAATTCTGCAACATAACTGGCCACCAAATTAAGGGTTACTTAATTAGTTGGAGATTTTTCAAGTTTGAAAGAAATTAAATTAGTGATGAGATGGACAGCAACAATCTGAAAGTCGCCTATATGAATCTCCTACTTCTATTACAGTTGCAAGAAAGGGGTTACTACTTAATTATCTTGTTGGCACAGACACATCATTTCTGATAGAAGATACAGAGAAAGAACATAATTTCAACAAAGTTGATACTTTTCCAGGTTGGTTTTCTAAATTCAACAGATATGGACAGTCAAAGTTATAAATTTAGCAAATCAAACTGCTTAATCTCCTGCACGGGTGAGGGTTGGAGGTCGGCCTGTCAGGAAGGCACAAAGGAAAAACAAGCAGCATAATCTTTATTTGGTGATATGATAGGTGAAGTGTGTCACAAAGTGTTTTTTACTCATGATAATTTGTTTTCTATTTAAGCAATTTACTCAATGTGTCCTTAAAAAATAAACATTAGGAAATCTGAATCGGAGTCTTCTGTTATTAGAAATATTTTTCATGGTAATACATTAACTTTCTATAATAAGAGAAAAATCATAAAGATCGTACTTCACTTTTAGCCTGACAGAATAAATGTATCATATATATATCTCTCTATATATATCTATATCTATGTCTCTTCCAAAACAAGTGCACTTTGAAGTTCCTAGTTTATGCACTCCACTGTTCAAATTAAAGAGCTGAACACTGTCCTACTCTAACAGTCTAGTAAAACTGCACATTCCTTTAACCCCTTTACTTTCTTTTAAAATTGCTTTAATTTTGAGAGGGAAAGAATATAGAAGCTGCAGTGCAGAACTACATTTATTTAGAACAAAACATTATATCCTACATTTAAAAAATTATCAAAACCAAATTTCAATCACAGTAATGTATGATTTTCAATTAAAGGTACATGATGTTGAAATTGCACTTTGCAGATATTGTGATAGTGTCCTTTACAAAGGTCTCCATTTCAGCCTATGTTCTTTTCAGCAGATACAGTTTCCTCCAGAGTTTTCTTTTGGCTTCCCTTCCGTGAATATTTATATTTGTCTACGTAGGCTTTAACCAGATTTGCCACTTTAGTTGAATTTACTTCTCCACTCTTACTATGACATACCTATTTAAAAAAAAAAAAAGATGAATTATTTTCACATTAAAGAAATTAATTCAAAATAGTTTTATGAAAAACAATTTTCTTCAAAATATATTTTTATATTTTCATATCTCCTATGAACTAATTCAAAGGAAAAAAAAAAGGACTGTAGACAGAATTATAAACATCCTCTTGTTAGTCCCCTCCCCCAACTTCCTGCTTTGCTCACCTTGAGAGGCAGAACTGCCCACATCTGGGAGGTGTCTGGGGTTGCTAAGGAAGGGGGTTGTCTCAGGGGCAGGGGGAGGATAGATTGGGAGAGATTTGGCAGGAGGATAGAGAGGATTCAGCAAGAGAGGTGGCTGGCAGAAATAAGTTGAGATGTCAAGGGCAGCTGAAAAGAGCCTGCTTAAAAGGTTAAAAGCTTAGCCTGCTTAAAAGGTTAAAAGCTTAGGAGCCAAACATGGTGGCTCGGGCCTTAATAAAGTTGATGTCTCCTGAAACCTGACTGCCTGTGGCTCATTTCCTCCTGGCTATACTGAACCCTCAGACCAGCCGGCTGGAGATAGTTGCAGGTAGGTGTGTGCAGAGAAAGGCCTCTCCATCCCATCTCACCATCATCCACCTCCATCCAGGACTCAAAATTAATATTTAATTCTACATCTCTTATTTTTTTAAGTTAATCTTAGATAGCATTCTTTTCTTTAAAAAATTATGTAGGAGGGGCTGGAGAGATAGCATGGAGGTAAGGCGTTTGCCTCTCATGCAGAAGGTCATCGGTTTGAATCCCGGCGTCCCATATGGTCCCCCGTGCTTGCTAGGAGCAACTTCTGAGCATGGAGCCAGGAGTAACCCCTGAGCAACTGCCGGGTGAGACCCAAAAAAAAAAAAAAAAAAAAAAAAATTATGTAGGGAGTTAGCGAAATAATACAGTGGGTAAGGGTCTTGCCTTGAACATAGTTGAACAAGACTGACCCCCAGCTACATAGATAATCCTCTAGTTACCACATATGGAGCCATACCAAGAGAGGTGTGGCTCCCAGACCAAACCAAACAAACATTTACATAATTTCAGTGAAGCTGTAACTTACCTTATCTACTGCTTTCCTTACAATTTCTTTATATTCGTCCTTGGTGATATCTTTATTTTGGTAAAATGGCTTAATGGCCAATTTTACTTCCTGTGCTGCTTTCTCTTGAATCTGCAATTTCTGTTAAGAGGAAAATGTTCCATTATTAATATTTGCCTCAACAAATACTTTTCAGACTTTTCTTTAAAAATAAGAAAAAATACTGTTCAAAACAATGAATAAATGAATGCATAGGAAATATCAGCAAACCAACTTTAAGCCACAAATTACTTAATTTCTATTTTATCAACTGACTTTCTAAGAAGATGCATTCGATGGTTTGTCTGCTCCAGAGATACTACAGTGGTGAGGACAGGGAGGATGGAAAGCTCCTGACAGAAATATCATGGGCTCCCACATAGAAACCATGTGCTCTCACATGTTGAGCCATTACCCGGGTCCTATGTAGCTCATTTTAATATAGGAAGTATATACATATTCAGTGTCCCCTAAAGAGAAAAATTGTGTGTGCCATTGTGTGATGTTCCCCCACCCACACTCATCCATCCCAGGGGAGAAGTGGAGCCCTGGAATCATTATACTCAATAGTAGTGGGTGTAACTTGGAGTCACATTCTGTTTGATTAAAGAAAGTAGATTAGCAGAGGTGAAAATGATTTTGTTTTTGCCATTCTCCAATCCTAAAAAGGGGTTATCTCTGGTTCTCAAATGCAAGTGAAAATCTCCATGTTATTTCTTAAACTCTGAGGACATTAAGCAAGAGGTCAATCTCAAAACAATCTTTCTCTTTCTGTGCTGTACAAAATGTCCAAGAAAGGTAACTCCATAGAGAAAGAATAGCTGATGCTAGTTGATGCTGACATAAGGAGTAATTAACTTAGGAGGCTATTACTATTTTGGTTTGATGGGGTGGGAGAATGAGGGTGGGTATGATAAAAATGTCCTAAAATTTGGAGACCAAAGTAATGATACAGCAAGCGGCTGACTCATAATGCCCTTCAAGCCCACCAGGAATGATCCCTGAGAGCAGAGCCAGGAGTAAGCCATGAGCACTGCCACAGTAAGCCATGAGCACTGCCACGTGTGGTCCAAAAAAAAAAAAAAATACAAACCAAAGGTAATGAAACTTTGGTAGGTATTGAAAAGTGGGTAGAACACTTGCCTCATATTTGGCTGACCTGGATTCAATTCCTGGCACCCCATATGGTCTCCCTGAGCAACATTAGGAACGATCCATAAGGACTAATTAGTTATGCAACCCCCTTCCAAAAAAAAAAATGCTAAAATTTGTTGTATATCTCAAACACACCCTTCCCTGGTCAGGAGTAAGCCCTAAAAATCACTGGGTGTGATCCAAAAACCAATACAAGGGACCCAAACAATATAGTACAGTGGGTAAGGTCTTGCTCTACACACAGACAGGTTTGATCCCCAGCATCTAATTGGTACTGAGTGATCCCTAAGTAAGCCCTGAGTATTGCCAGGTGTGGCCCCAAAACAGAAACAAACAAAAAAACAAATCCCTAAAATAAAACATTGAATTATATAACTTAAATGGATGAATAACGTGGTATGTAAATTACATTTCAATAAAACTATTATAAATATCTTCTACCCATTTAACATTATTATAAGAAACAAAATATTGTGCCATAAATACAAATTATTTACTAGCATATAAAACATTAATAGTAGCTATGAAATATTTCCAATAATTATGGGAGTGTTTACATATCTATAAACTCTTTAGCCATTTAAATTTAAAACTATACATTAGTTTTAAACTAATTTAAATTTAAACAACAAAAGATTCCCTTTACCACTTATACAATATACAATTATTTTTCATTTTAATTGTATATGGAATTATGAAGGTTTCTCTCAACCTTGAACTTGCCTTGTCTGTCTTCGAGCTATCTGCGCTGGCTTCCACTGTAACACTTACTTTGCTTTCGGCCAATTTTACAGCAGCATTAGAGGCTTTGCTGTGACTTGATGATGAAGTATTACCAGAACTTGGTCCCTGAACTGTTCCCATATTTCCTGAAGCTGCTGCTGGAGCAGGTAAGACTGGTGCGCTCATGTTATTACTTACATGAGAAGCACTAGGAATACCCTGTTTTAAAAAGTTATCAGTTAATGAATTACTTAAGAGTTAATAAAATCATATAATAGAAATCACATTTAAAAGCAATACAACATTGGTACTTAAAGAGAGAAGCTTATTTCAAATCATTATAACTATCTAAAAATCCAGGAATAAAAGACTAAATGTCTTAAGCAGTTCGACTTAAATATGTCAGGATGACTTTTACAATATTCTGGCAGTAAAACTGAAAACAAGTACATTCAAAAAAGCATGTTCTGGGACAGGAGCAATAGTACAGTGGATAGGGGGCTTGCCTTGCACACAGCTGACATGGTTTTGACAGTCAGCAAAACATATGGTACCCCAAGCACTCAGGATTAACTCCCGCGTGTAGGATCAGGAGTAACCCTGAGCATAGCATTGTGTGGCAAAACTTCCCCCAAACCCGACAGTACCTCTGCCATGTACCACTTTCTCCCTGCACCAGGAAACCCTAGCACTGTTGCCCATTTCTCAAACCCCAATACACATGGAAACTATCATGTCTGCATGCCAAATTCAGTCCCTCCACCCTGGTAATGCCAAGTGTCTCTGTTTTGATATCTTGCCTTAAATACCTCCAAAACAAATGAGAGCACAAATTATTTTCCTACATAAAATCTGAAATAGCAAGTTAGGGCACTAACATTGTTAGATTAACAGACTATAGACAGCAACATTGTGCTGGAATATGAATCTCAAATCAAAATATCCAGAAATCTTTAAAAATAATGAAAAAAAATAAAGGAATTCACACAAAACCTCAGTCCTCATCAAAGAGGAACTTAAAGCTTCATGCAATGGCCATGGAAATATAGCAATCATCGGAAGAACAACTCAACTAACTGAAAGATGAACTGACCTAGAGAATCAGAGTCTATACAAGTAGAATTGAAGAGGTTAAAAAATACAATAGCCAGCCGTAACAGAATTAAACATATGGAGGAGGACCATATTAGTGAGAATGTAGACAAAATAATGACCATTACCAAGAATGAAGTGACATCAATGCTGATCAGGGAGATTGGTCTGAAATTTTCGATTCTGGAAATGTCTCTAGTTTGAATATTAGAGTAATTTAGCTTCATAGAATATGTTAGAAAGGATTCCCTTGTCTTCGATGTTTTGGAAGATGTTAAAGAGTTAAAGCTGTAAATCTCTGATAGATTAATAAGAATGTATAAGTGAACCCATTCAAACCAGGAATTTTGTTCTTGGGAGATTTTTGTTTTTGTTTTTGGGTCACACCTAGCAGCGCTCAGAGGCTACTCCTGGCTCTAAAGCTCAGAAATTGCCCCTGGCAGGCTCAGGGGACCATATGGGATGCTGAGATTCGAACCACCATCCTTCTGCATGCAAGGCAGACGCCCTACCACTGTGCTATCTCTCTGGCCCTTTGGGAGATTCTTAATTACTGTTTTGCTTTAATTACTTGTGCTTGGCCTATTTAGGCTTTCTACTTCCTCATTCAGTTTTGGGAGATTACATGACTAAGAATCTTACATTTCTTCTATGTTCTCCTGATAAAAATCATAAAGTTTTTTTTTTTTGATCATTTTTTGTTTTAGGGTCACACCTGGTAGCACTCAAGGATTACTCCTGACTCTGTGCTCAGAAATTGCTCCTGGCAGGAAAGGGGGATCATATGGGATGTTAGGATTTGAACCACTGTCCATCCTGGGTCGGTAGCTTACATGGCAAACATGCCTACCGCTGTGCTATCTCTCTGACCCCAAAAACCATAGTTTTTTACAGTAACCTCTCCTAATAGTTTGAATTACTGAAAGGTCAGTTGTAAGTGATCCTTTGATCCAGTTTGTTTGATCAGGTTTTTTTTGTTGTTGTTGTTGCAACATGAGTCTAGCTAAAAGTTTATCTATCTTAGTTATCTTTTCGAAGAACCAATTCTTGGTTTCACTGATTCTTTCAATTGCATTCATGGATTCTGTTACTGATTTCTGCTCTCGTTTTTACTATTTCTCTATTACCTTTTAAATTTGTTTGTTGTTTTTGTTCATATACAAAGTTGTTCAGAGTGGTTTTAGTCATACAAAGTACAACACCTTTCACCGGTACTCCCACAGCCAAAATTCCCTGTTTCCCTACAGTCCTCCTCCCTGGGTGCATTTGAGCAGACATTCATGTTCTCTTTTCTTTCCCTGCCCACACCCTTTTGGACATTGGTGTGAAATATTGTTACCAAGGAGTATCATGACCATCACTCTATCTCCTTTCAGTATCCAGTTCTTGTCCAGATTGATCATTTCTAATTATCATCATCATAGTGGTCCCTTCTCTACCCTCACTGCACTCCCTGCTATTTGTGGCAAGCTTCCTACTATGGACTGGTCTTCCTGTTCTTATCTTAATTGTCTCTAGATGTTATTACTGTATCTATTTTTTTTTTTAAATCTCAGTTGCATTCTTCTTCTTCTTTTTTTTTTTTTTTTAGTTTCTGGGTCACACCCGGCAGCGCTCAGGGGTTACTCATGGCTCCACACTCAGAAATCGCTCCTGGCAGTCTCGGAAGACCATATAGGATGCCAGGATTTGAACCAATGACCTTCTGCATGAAAGGCAAACGCCTTACCTCCATGCTATCTCTCCAGCGCCAGTTGCATTCTTATATACAAACAAATGAATCAGAATAGAAAGAGATCAAGGAATTTATCCTAGTAAAAACAGTATCCAAAAACATCAAGTATCTAGGAATCAACTTTACAAGAGATGTGGGAGAACTATGCCATAATTTTATTTATTTATTTTTTTGGTTTTTCGGGCCACACCCATTTGATGCTCAGGGGTTACTCCTGGCTAAGCACTCAGAAATTGCCCCTGGCATGGGGGACCATTGGGATGCCGGGGGATCAAACCGCGGTCCTGATCCTTGGCTAGCACTTACCTCTAGCACCGCCTCGCAGGCCCCCAGCCATGATAATTTTAAATCATTTTAAAAAGTGTAGGAAGAAGACCTTATAAAATGAAAATATTTTCTCATGCTCATTGATTGGAAGAATCAATCCTACTTAACCTATTATACAGATTCAGTGCATTCTTCATGGACTGAGAAAAGTCAGTAAAAAAGTTTATATGGAAATAGAAGTCACCATGAATAGCCAAAGCCATGATGAAACAAAAAATAAGAAAGAAATGTGGAGGCATCTTATTTTATTTGGAGCTATAGTTCCAACTATAAAGTTATAGATCTCAAAACAGCTTGGTCCTGGATTAAAGAACTCTGATCAGAATTGAATACCCAAGGACAAAAGTCCATATATATGGATAGTTAATCTTGGATAAAGGAGCTGAAACTGTGAAGTAAAGATGGCCTCTTTAGCAAATAGTTCAGAAAAAACTGGATAACTATATGTACAAAAATAAAATTCAACACTTATCTCACTCCTTACAAAAGTCAACTCAAGGGCCCGGAGAGATAGCACAGCGGTGTTTGCCTTGCAAGCAGCCGATCCAGGACCAAAGGTGGTTGGTTCGAATCCCGGTGTCCCATATGGTCCCCCGTGCCTGCCAGGAGCTGTTTCTGAGCAGACAACCAGGAGTAACCCCTGAGCACTGCCAGGTGTGGGCCAAAAACCAAACCAAAACAAAACAAAAGTCAACTCAAAGTGGATCAAATACCTAGAGATCCAAATGAAAACTCTAAAGTACACTGAAGAAAACACAGGCAGAACACTCTAAAATTTGGACTTAAAATGTCTCTTTAAAGATCTGATACCACTGACAAAGAGGAAAAAGTAAAATAAAAATAAACAAATGGGACTATATCAAATTAAGAGTTTCAGTAGAGCAAAAGAAGCAGAGTTAAAACTAAAATTAAAAAATAATCTAAAATAAACCTATCTAACTGAATGTGGAAAAAAAATCTTCAAGCATCATTTTAAAAGCTTAATATCCAGGATATATTAAGTATTAAAGAGATCAACAAAAACAAATTCAAAAATCCTATCAGAAAATGAGAGGAAATAAACACTTCTTAAGAGGATGACAAGCAGATGGCCAATAGGCACATAAAAAGTGCTTATCATTAGAGAAATCCAAACAAGACAACAATGATATCATCTCACACCAGTGACTATGGCATGCATCAAAAAGAATAGGAACTTTCTGTGCTGGCAGGAATGTGGTGAAAAAAGAAATGTTCATTTGCTGCTGGTGGGAATGTTGTCTGGTTCAATCCTGATGAAAAACAATAGAGAGGGCTCTCAGAAAATTCAGAATTGAGCTGCTATAGGACCCAGCAATTCTGCTTATGGGTGTCTATCCCAAGACTTGAAAACATTCATTCAAAAGGACATATGCACATCACTATTCATTGCTGCAATGAGTACAATAGATAGAGAATTAGCCTAGGTTCCAAAGACATAAAGAGATTAGAAGATGTATTTATGCACAATAGAATTGAAGAAATGATGAAATTATGCAATTTGCTGCAATCCAGTTGGAACGGGAAGATATTATGTTAAGCAAAGTAATCCAGAAGAAGAAAGACAAAGACAGGATGATCTCACTTATCTGATATATAAAATAGTTGTATTAGGAAATGTGATGTAGTAAGGAGGGGAGGTATCTATATCACCCTTTACCCCAGAGCTTAAGGAGAAAAATGAGAAGAAATCATGGCAGGAAGGTTAAAAATGAGAAAGGGAAGTAAAGAGAGAACAGTTTGGGAATCAGCTATACTGGGGAACTCGGAGAGTGGTATAGCTATATATTCGAAGCATAGTCTCAACAATACTAAAAATAATGTCTAAACTGAACCACAAAAACTTTGATGTGCCTGTCAAGGTGGCAGGCAGGGAGATTAGGGGATAGGGAAACAAGAATATAGGAGCACTGGTTATGGACTATGACACATGTGGTAATATTAATGCTGACATATGCATGAACACAACTATCAATAATTTCATAAACCATAGTTCTTTAAATAAAAAAATCTTAAAAAATAAAATATAGTTAAGCCTTCATAAATGTTATCTCTTTTGTTCTTCAGCTTTCATAAGATATTAAGCATTACTATGATTATGGCAATAATAAGTCTTGTTTTCATTTACCTGAATAATAAATTTAATGCACTGATTAAAAAAAAAAGACTATCCAGAGAGAAAGATGGATGTGGTGTTGAAATTATGTACTTAAGAAATCATTAGTAACAATGTAAACCAAACTCTCAATTTAAATAAAAAATTGAGAAGTAAACAGAACCCTAGAATCTGGGACTAGAGAGATAGTAAAGAAAGAAAGACACTTGCTTTGTATGTGGGTCAACCCAAGTTTAATCGACAGATACTCGAATGGACCCTGAACCTAGTCAGGAGTGATTCATGAGCCCAGAACCAGGGATAAACCTGAAGGACTAACTGAGTGCGGCCCAAACCTAAAATTAAAAAAATAAGCAAACAAAAAAATTTAGAATCTTAGGGCTGCAGAGAAAGTACAGGGGTTACAGCACTTGCCTTGCATGTGCTCAGTTGCATCCAGTACTACATATGGTGTTTTATGAACACAGATAGGGTAATCCCTTAACATAAAACCAGGGCACCCAAAAACAGAAAACAAAACAAAAAACCTTTTCTGCAAGACTATTAAAGTATTTATTTATTTTGGGTGGTCATACCTGACAGCGCTCAGGGGTTACTCCTGGCTCTATGCTCAGAAATCACTCCTGGCAGGCTCAGGGGACAATATGGGATGCCGGGATTCGAACCACTGACCTTCTGCATGAAAGTCAAACGCCTTACCTCCATGCTTCGGCCCCACCTTTATTTATTTATTTATTTATTTATTTTGGTTTTTGGGTCTCACCCGGCAGTGCTCAGGAGTTATTCCTGGCTCCATGCTCAGAAGTCGTTCCTGGCGAGTACGGGGGACCATATGGGACACCGGGATTCGAACCGATGACCTTTTGCATGAGAGGCAAACGCCTTACCTCCATGCTATCTCTCCGGCCCCCCCACCTTTATTTTTTTGTATAGTCCAAGTAACCCATTTTATTTTTTATTGTTTAAGGGGCCATACCCAGCAATACTTAGGGGTTACTACTGGCTCTGCACTCAGGGATTCTGTCAGTGCTTGGAGTACCATGTGAGACTACAGGGATCCCAGGTTAGTCGTATGCAAGGCAAGCATCCTACTTGCTGTTACCTCTAGCCCCAGAAAATTACCCATTTTAGAGACGAAAGTTTGAAGAAAATGTGGCAGTGAAGTTAAATGACTTGAACTTAAAGAAGATTTAATATCCCCAATTCAATTTCTCTACTCATCCAACTATGTCTTTCTGTGAAGATTCTAGCATTCTTGGGGTTGGAGGGGTGGCGAACAGGCAGCTCTCAAGCGTATGCGGCTCCCGACCAAAATGAATGCGGCTTTTTGCCTCTTATCATTATTTTGGATACTGTGGCTCTTTGCCAAGTTTGGATTTTGTTCTGCTGCTTCTGAGGAGGGACCTCTGAGGAGAGATCTCGGAGCGCGCAGTCCCGCCCCCAGGCTGCGTCCTCCCGTCTCCCATCCCTCGGAAACAACTGCACGGGCCAGCAAGCAGGGATGGGTGGGTGGGGTAGACAGACAACCCGTGTGTCACATGTTGGGTCACATCTTGCCCTTAGTTCTGAGTGTGGAGGACGCAGCACACCCTTACCATCACTGCAGAATTTTTACCCTCACTCAAAATGGCAAAATACAATATGTATTTAATATATTATTGTTAAAATTATATGCTTTTGTGCGAGTGTTTGTCTGTTTTGGCAGTTCATTGTGTGGTGTGGCTCTGACTCTCACAGTTTAAAATTTTGGCTCTTTGTGTCGACTTGTTCGCCACCCCTGCACAAAGCGGTAAGGCATCTGCCTTGCCTGTGCTAGCCTAAGACGAACTACGGTTCAAATCCCCAGCGCCCCATATGGTCTCCCAAGTAACCTGATTTCTGAGCACATAGCCAGGAGTAACCCGAGTGTCACGAGTGTAGCTGAAAAACAAAACAAAAAAAACAAACCAAAACAACAAAACAAAAGATTCTAGCATTCTTGCAATGCAGTTCAATCCTTGTACTCTCAAGTACAAAAAGGCAAATCTAAACTCCCAAGAAACCAAAAATAGAATTTCTTCAGTATAGACATAAAACTATAAACAATACAATGTTTATAAATTATTCAAGTTCTCCATGCGATGTTTCTTTTCAATATAAACTCATGAAAACAAAACATAGACAATAATGACTGATAAAGAGGGAATGCAAATTTCTATGTAATACCTAAAATATTAGTTCTGATGCCCTGAAATGTCCAAAAGAGGGGAAAATTTCAAAGAACTCACTACTTAAGTCTAGTTTGGCTCATAATTTTTTTTTCTTTCTCAGACACACCTGGTGGTGTTCAAAGCTTACTTCTCGTTTGGTGCTCAGGGATCACTTAAATGGTGCTCAGAGGACTGAATAAAGGTTGAGTGCAAAGTAAAGGCAAGTACCTTACCTGCAAGTCCACACATGGGACATTTGGTATTAATATCATCTTCTCTTCCCAAAACAACCAAAATATGCAAAAAACTTCAAAATGGCTTAATAATCTAATGGCTAGACCCCATAAACAATTGGGAAAAAGACAACCATGTCCCACAGCTGCTGACATGTCAACTTGTCAGCCAACTCAACACTCATTTTATTCTTGAAAGAGGTACAAGCTAAACCGCAAAAATTCATGGGTAAATAGATTTTGCAGCTGATAATTCTCAGGAGGGCATTCTCAGGAGGGAGGCAGGCTAAGCTTCTGCCCTACCAGCAGGAACCACGTCAACAATGGCCACCAGCTAATGACACAACTTCACTGCTTTACCACTGATGAGACACCTGAAAAAAAAATCCAGGCATGCCTGTTTGGGGGCTGAAAACTCTGGAGTCATCTCAGTAATGAGGGCAGGCAGCTTCCTCCTCTGTACTTCCACCAGGTGCCCCAGTAGCCAAAACCAAGACCCATAGCAGAGAGCTTATCCTCCCAGCTTCAGAGATTTTGAGATTCTATAACAGGTAGGAATTTTCCTCAAAATTTCCTCAATTTTTTTCCACTACTGACATCCCAGTAGGCATGCACCAAATAAACAGCTATATAAACACAACAAACAAAACCAACAGTACAGAATGCAAGGCCAGAGTGATAGCACAGTGAGGGTGTTTGCCTTGAAACTGGCCAACCCGATTTTGATCTCAAGCATCCCATATGGTCCCCTGAGGAGTAAGTCCTAAGCTCAGAGATGAAAAGTAACCCCTAAGCACCACTGGGCTTAGCCCCAAAACCAAATCTTTTAAACAACAACAAAAAAAAAAAAAAAAAAAAAAAAAAGCAGAATGTTCATCTAGCAATTAACAGCTTAGTAAACTTTCAATGACTAATGACCCCGTTGTAAGTTGTAACAGTTTAAGAATTTTCTTTCAAGTATTTAAAAAAACGATCAGGTTGTAAGAAGCAATATAAGGCAAATTATTTTGTGCCTGCCAAGGTTGGGTGGGGAGAGGAACAGGACATTGGTGGAAGGACTGTTACACTGGTGGTGAGACTAAATGATGGAATACTAAATGACAGAAATACCTTTATTGTGAGCAACTAAAGCATGATTTTTAAAGTAATTAAAACTTGGGATGACCTGAACTTCAACAAACATGTTCAAGGTAGTAAAAACTAAACACACACACAATATGAACTCTCAGTTCATATTTGTAGAATATATTATCAAACATCAGAATAAAAGAACAAGGACTGATGAGTGTAGGGAAAAGGGAACCCTGACAGAGCCAGCTGATGAAAATACAAACTGAATCCTCCTCTCTGGAATACAGTATAGATTTTGGGGCCTGAGAAATAGCATGGACATAAGCTGTTTGTTTTGCATGCAGAAGGACAGCGGTTTGAATCCCAGCATTCCATATGGTCCTCCATGCCTGCCAGGGGTGATTTCAGAATGTAGAGCCAGGAGTAACCCCTGAGCGCTGCCGGATGTGAACCCCCAAAAAAGCAAAAGATAAAATAAAAAAATAAAACAACCATATGATGCAGCAACTCCACTTCAAGGGATATAACTAAAGAACACAAAAACATTAATTCAAAGGCATACCTATATGCTTTTCAGTACTATTTACAGTAGCCAAGTGTATAAAAGATGTGTAGACAAAAACATTATACAGACCACAATGACTCTGCTTTAAGATAAAATCCTGCCTTTCACTACAATGTGGACAGAATAGAATTCAGTTTGTATTTCCATTCTAATTTTCCTTATCTTTGTTCTGACAGTAAGCAGTGTAGAGAAGAAGAAAAAATACTGGATTTTTCACACAAATGTGATATATATGTATAGATGTGTGTGTATATATCTCAAACCACAATGCTTAAAACAATGAAACATATTATTTCACTCAAATATATCATATATAGCAAATGTAATATATGATAGACATGTATGTACATACATGAAATTCAATGAGAGAGAGAATAAGTGAGAGAATGTGAGAGAGAGGAGAGAGATAGATAGATAGATAGATAGATAGATAGATAGATAGATAGATAGATAGATAGATAGATAAATATCCAGGGGCCAGAAAGGTAGTACTGTGGGTAAGCCACTTGCTTTGCAAGTGGTGAACCCAGGTTTAATACCTGGGACCCCATATGGTCCCCTGAGCCTTGCCAGGAGTTAGAACTGAGTGCAGAACCATAAGTGAGCTCTGAGTACTCACTTCCCAGTGTGGTCTGAAAACAAAAAACCAAGAAAGTCCAAGGAAAGAGACAATGTCTAATGACAACACAGAACTGTGGGCTGGAGAGATAGTATAATATAAAAGGTGTTTGCCTTGCACAAAGCTGAACCAGGGTTTGATCCCCAATATCAATATCCCCAGAGAATCAGCAGGATTGACTCCTGAGCACCACCAGGTGTGGCAGAAAAAGCCAAAAACACAGACTGAAGTTATCAAAAGAGTAAAGTGAGTAGTGTTAAAGGACTCAATGAACTTGTAGAGGATTATTAGTACTGTGGTCGTGAGCCTAGTTTGGTAATACTGTAAAATACACAGTTATACTCTTGTAAAGCAGTGTTACCTCAATAAAAAAATTGCGTAGTCAAAATAGTACATGTATAAGTTGAATCTGGTAATATACCTGCAAATTACTTTATCTGGGCATAGGGTAGAGGTAAGGAAAAGGACAGCACAGGGATTGTGAGGATTTACCAAATACCATTCAAAATATAACTAAAAATTGGGTATCAAGAAGCCTGTTTCTGTCCCTCTTAGTTGTCAAATATTTATAATGGTTATGTTGGATAAACTAGAATTGCTAAAAAAACGTACCTGCAATTGCTTTCCATCTGGTTGTGAAGCAATGTAGTTAACTTGTTGGGATGGTGGAGGAGGGGGGTGGTGGTGGTGGCAATCCCTGAGATATATTTGGAGGAGCAGATACCTGCATCAGAGGCACCCCTGTGTGCAGATGCATGGGTAGCTGAGGATGAATGTTATATGGATTTCGTTGGATGTTCATCAAAGGAGCATGAACACCCATTGGATAAGGGAAGATATTCATAGGCTGGTGTTGTACATTCATTGGTTGCTGCATTACATTCATTTGTGGTTGCATCATATTTATTGGTAGCTGAGAACCATCACCTTGTTGGCTTGTTTGGTCTTTTATGTTAGAATCTATCAAAAGAAAAAAGGTTTGTGAAACAAAAATCACATTAAAAATGTATTGACAGAAAACTGGCTACAGTAAAATTAAATAGAAGTTATAGACTCTGAATAGTATAATCAAAATCTAATTATTTGGTTTAATTCTGTTAGTCTTAAATAAGTTAATTTTAAACTGAAAAAAATTTCAACTAAAATTATTTTTATTATTATAAGTTTATGAGTCACATCTAGCAGTGAAACTGTACTCGAAGACAACTCTGGAAACTATATGGGGTGATGGGTTAGCCATGTGTTGGCTATGTGCTAGATAAGAACCTTACCTACTATATTTTCAGGAGTAATATGGCATTTGTCTGCATTAGTAAATAATCAGTAGCTCAATAAATACTGGTTAATCATGTAAAATCTAACTTCATAACTAAGAGCAATTAATATTTTAATATTTTTATCTTAAACAATATTTTTCTTTCTTTTTTTTTGTTTGTTTTTGGGCCACACCCAGCGGTGCTCAGGGGTTACTCCTGGCTGTCTGCTCAGAAATAGCTCCTGGAAGGCACAGGGGACCATATGGGACACCGGGATTCGAACCAACCACCTTTGATCCTGGATCGGCTGCTTGCAAGGCAAACGCCGCTGTGCTATCTCTCTGGGCCCTAAACAGTATTTTTCTTAAAATGATTTTATTTAGTTAGTTCTCCCTCCTCCCCCAGTTGGCAGTGCTCAGGACTTACTCCTGGCTCTAAATCCACGATTACTCCTGGCAATGAGCAGAAAACCATATGGGAGCTGGCGATCGATCCTGGATCAGCCATGTGCAAAGCAAATGACCTGCTCGTTGCACTATCTCTTTGGCTCCTTGTAATGCTTTTAATAAGCCAAGGAGAAACAAAACTTTTGTTATTCGAAGAGTGGAAGGAGTATTTATGACAGCAGTGGATGAAAATTCAGTGAATTCAGTGAATAAAAAAGTTCAAATGCACACATTTGAAATAAATTAAGTAGTAGTTAAATCCTACAGAGGGACATTGCGAATTCTCTATTGAAGCAAATTGGGGCCACACATGGCTGTGCTCCTGATGTGCACATGAGGGACCATATGATCAAATTCAGGATGGCCAAGTGCAAGTTAATTTCCTTACCTGCTGTACTATCTTTACACCCTGGAAACAGATATAATAAATATATATTTTAAATATACAGAACAAATATCTTATTTTTTTTTTTTTTGTTTTTGTTTTTGGGCCACACCCGGTGATGCTCAGGGGTTACTCCTGGCTATGCGCTCAGAAGTCGCTCCTGGCTTGGGGGACCATATGGGATGCCGGGGGATCGAACCGCGGTCCTTCCAAGGCTAGCGCAGATAAGGCAGGCACCTTACCTCCAGCGTGACCGCCCGGCCCCAGAACAAATATCTTATTTAAATATATTTTAAATATATATATTTTATAAAAAATAAATCTATTTAAAATAGATGAATATGGGCCCGGAGAGACAGCACAGCGGCGTTTGCCTTGCAAGCAGCTGATCCAGGACCAAAGGTGGTTGGTTCAAATCCCGGTGTCCCATATGGTCCCCCGTGCCTGCCAGGAGCTAGTTCTGAGCAGACAGCCAGGAGTAACCCCTGAGCAACGCCGGGTGTGACCCAAAAACCAAAAAAAAAAAAAAAAAAGATAAAAAAAATAAAATAGATGAATATATTTAAAATACCTTTGGCAGGTTTGGGACAACAATGTGATAACGTAAAATATGGATATATATGTGTGTATTTCATGTAAATCTAAAACAAAATGTAAATTAATTTTCAATTTAACATCATAAAACTATGACGAGTAATAATTTAAAGTCATAAAGATAAGGTATGAATCTATTTCAATGTAAACGTCTAATCTGAAGTTTGTCCTCAAATAACATCAATAAGCAGACTGTTACCCTGTTCAGTCGTTTCCTCGTCTTGTCTCATCCATCCAGACTGTGGACCTGAAGAATTCCTTCCTCGTCGTGAATAATAGTTTTGTACATCTGCTGGCAGGGTCTTTCTTACAGCCCAACTAGATGCAGATGTCCACCCCGATCTATCGGCCGGTGTATCAAATGAAAATTCTTGTTCATTTTTCCGCTTATAAGGTTGCTGTTCCACAAACTTGAAAGGCTCATTCCCTGAACTATTTGAATTCCCTGAGAGGGGTTTTCGATTTTGCCACCGATTTTCATTCTGATCTGTATAAGCAAAACCACCTCTGTAAGAGCCTCTGCCACGATTGCCTCTACCACGGTTAGAATTCCAACTAGAATTGAAGTTTTTATTCCAAGAATTACCTGAATTTTCATTCCTATTTTCTTCCCAATGTGAATCTTTTAATTTTTCTGGATTTCTGGTCCTGGGATCAGGCCCAGAATTTATTTTTTCTGTTACCCAACTGGGACAGTTGTTTCTATATTTATCCTCAGAATTTGGACCATCAGTTTCTGAACTGATGTCAGTGTCAATTTTTTCTTTTCTTGTATTTTCATTCTGTTTCTCTGGGTCATTCTTTCTGTATCGATCATTCCCCCGGGGACATCTCCAACCATCATTTGTCCATCTTTCCTTCCATCGAGAATAATTGTCTCTGTCATTTCTACCAAACAATGAACTCTTATTTTTTGATCTAGACCTTGATGGTGACCTTGAACGAGATCTGGACCGAGACCACCGTCTAGTTCTCCTTTCTCTGTCCCTATCTCTCCTCTGTCCATCTCTATCATTTTCCCTTTCTCTGCTCCTGGACCTAGATTTTTCTCTAGGGGAAGAATCCTTTACTCTTGACTGAGATCTTCTATTCTCTCTAGAAGTATCTTTTTTGGGGGACAGGGAATCTGATCTTTTGCCCTCCCTAGTGCTATCTCTTTTTGGAGACTGAGTCTGAGATGACTTCCTTTCTCTTGAAACATCCTTTTTGGGGGATTGAGAACGGGACTTTCTGCGTCCTCTTGCAGACTCTTTCTTGGGAGATGGTGACCTAGACTTCCTATTTTCTCTTCCAGTTTCTCTTTTGGGAGATGGAGACTGAGAACGCTTTTGTTCTTGTGCACTATCTTTATTGGGAGACCAAGTTGTAGATGGGGAATGAAATCTAGATTTTCGAGTACGAGGTCTTTTTGCTTTATCTACTGAGCAGTCAGATGGCTGTGATTCAGTTCCAACTTTTTCACCTGCAAGATCAGAAAACTGTGCACTGTTTTGAGAAATATGCTCCACAGAATTTTCACTCAATGGTTTAGCATCAACATTTACAGACTGTTCTATTTCAGATTCACTCTGGTCATTACAAAATGAATCACATTCCATAGGTATCATTTCATTGTTATCTTCACTAAATTGATTCTGAATCTGTTCAATATGTGTGTTAGGCAATTCTGAAGATTTGGGGTGCTCGACCAAAGGCTCAGTTTTATCCTCTAAACATTTGTCTGATTTAATATTATTTTTTAATAAATTACTTTCAGAATCTTGAATTTTTTCAACATTTTCATTTGCAGAAGTTTCACATGTTGCAATTTTTTCCACATCTTCAGTTTCAACATGTCCAAGCAACTTAATCTTTCTGTTTTCTAAAGACACTGCGTCTACTGTTTGTATAATTCCATCCTCAGATGATTCCAGTCTAGGACTATCTACAAACTGTTCCGTTTTTACTATAGAATCTTTATGATCAGTAAGCTCTACTACAGGACTGCCTATAACATTTTCTTCATTAATCAATGACCCTTTATTCTCAGATAAGTCACTCTCAGATAATTCGCTTAAGCTTGGCACATGTGGATGTACTTCAATTTCAAGTTCTGAACACCTAAGAGAATCATTTGAAGGAGGATCTGCACCTGTGTCTGCTTTTACCTCTGATTCTGTACATGTGTCTGCTAATGATTCTGTACCTGTGTCTGCTATTACATTTGATTCTGTCCCTGTGTCTATTACATTTGATTCTGTCCCTGTGTCTGCTATTACATCTGATTCTGTCCCTGTGTCTGCTATTACATCTGATTCTGTCCCTATCTCTGCTATAACCTCTGATTCTGTCCCTTTGTCTGCTATTACATCTGATTCTGTCCCTATCTCTGCTATAACCTCTGATTCTGTCCCTTTGTCTGCTATTACATCTGATTCTGTCCCTATCTCTGCTATAACCTCTGATTCTGTACTCATGTCTGCTATTACTACTGATTCTGGCTGTTCAGATACTTGTTCCTGATTTTCCAATGTGACCCCTCCTTTTTCAAAAGTACTCTTGGAACTCTCACTTTCTAAAATTAAAACATTATCCTCTGCAGCTATATTCTTAACATTTTGTATTTTGTCTTCTTCAACAAGCACTGAAGTATCCTGTGTAGATGATTCAGAAAATGAAAATTCCACTTTTTCCTGTATATCCTGGCACTCGGCTTGGCTCTCACTTTCTTCGATTTGACCACTGCAAGTTTCCAATCCATTCGGAGGCTCATTTTCCACATCTGCCTGCACATTACTAGTATTATTACTTTCTACATTTGATTGACACTCTATCTCTAACACAGGTGGGATATCGGATTCTGGAGTTTCTGGAGTTTCTTCATCTACTGATTCACTAGAAGATTTCTCAGGGGGAGGCATAGAACTTCTAAGTTTCTTTTTCAGTAAAGGTGGCTTTCTTCCTCTTCTGACAGACTTCCGTTTTGGAGCCTGCTTTGCTTGCTTCTCTGACTCAGTGGAATAAGGTACACTTGCAGATGGATTATTATCTGAAGAATCACACCCAGAATTGCTTGATATTAAAGATCCCTGAGGCTGACTGACTGTTTCAGCTCTCAAGTTACGTGTAGATCTTCTTGTAGGTGTTGCTGCAGGTTTTCGTCTTGATCCTCTGCTGTTTGATGTACCAGAAGTTTGCTTCTTTTCTTCTCCTCCTTGAGTATGTGCCAATGCGTATTCCTTGTAAGAAGTTTCTAATAATACAATTAAAAAAATTAAAAGCATATGTTACAATAAATTAGTTTGAACAGTTTATTTTAGCATAAAATAAACTATATGTTTTAGTCTATAAAAATAAAATGTAATTGTTTTAAAATACAAATCTACCTGAACAATTTTATAGGAAAAAATTAAATGTTTGGTTTAATAACCTATTTGTTTAATAAGCTAAATAAAATGCAAGAGAAACTGACAATTTTTCTACAAAATGATAATCAGATTATTTTTTCAGGATTAACCTGTTTGTCAAGATTAATAATTTGTACAATGAAGCCAAAAACAGAATAAAGACATGAAGAAAACAGAGACTTTGTATTAGAAAAAATTTTAAGTCAAATCATTTCCTAAATATCTTCAGAAATGTCTAAGACCCACCTATCTATATCTATACCTTACTTTTTACTTACTCATACTCACTTTTTTTTTTGTTTTGTTTTTGGGCCACACCCGGCAGTGCTCAGGGGTTACTCCTGCTGTCTGCTCAGAAATAGCTCCTGGCAGGCACGGGGGATCATATGGGACACCGGGATTCGAACCAACCACCTTTGGTCCTGGATCGGCTGCTTGCAAGGCAAACGCCACTGTGCTATCTCTCCGGGCCCCTCATACTCACTTTTTTATAAGATTGAAAGATATTAGTAATTTTTTTAACTAGGAAAACATTTCATAGAAAAACATTACCATAATTTTCTAAAGATATGGTATTTGTTGGGAAAATGGTTCTTGGTAATACAGAAGAGATGAGAGGAAGAACTTCAGTTTCAATATTCCAGGGTATAAAACTGATTCTGAAAATTCAAAACAAAACAAAGATACTATAAATGATTTTAAAATAAAATTATCAATTTAAAATAAAATTTCCAAGCCACATATGCTACATTATCTTATGCCAGAATAAGTAAATATATAAATTCAAATTTTATTCACTATTCAAAGATAGCTGCCAAAAACACAAAGGAAATAAACTCTTTTAAACCATGTTTCTTCAGTAAATTAATGGCAAAGGCAAAGTATCTTCCAGACAAAGACAGCATATATTCGATGGCAATACTTTAACTCAGATTACAGGCTGAACTTTGCATACAGGAGGCTAAGTTTGATTCCTGGTATCACAAGATCACTAAAGCCTTGCTTGGAGCAATTCCCCCAAGCACAGAACTGTAGGCAGCTCCTGAGCCTGTATACCAGATATGGCCCCAAATTGAAAGTAAATAATTTTTCAATCTAAACATGATGGCTTTTCAAAGTTTCGTATGGATCTGTTAGATGTCAAACTTTGTGCATCTTAAATCCATTTCATTGCTAGCTCCATATCTGATCTTATTTCAGGTTTCAACAACATGCATACATACATAAAACTATCACATCCAGTACAAGGTAAACTTCTAGAAAACAGGCAGAAATTTGAAAAACATTGTTATGACAAAATGTTCCACACATCATTAATCATCAGGGAGATATAAAACAAAAAAGACAGCAATGAGATACCATCTCACATCACAGAGACTGGCACACATCACAAAGAACAACATGGCACAAATGCAGGAAGAAAGGGACTCTCTCATGCACAGCTGATGGGAATGCTGAATGTTCAGCATTTTGGGAAAACTATATAGATATTCTTCAAAAAATCTAGAAACTGAGTTTCCATATGATCCACTCCTAGGGATATAGCCTAACAGTGGTCCTCAAACTATGGCCCGTGGGCCACATATTGTATTTGTATCTGTTTTGTTTCTTCATTGCAAAATAAGATAGATGCAGTGTGCATAAGAAATTCGTTCGTAAGTTTTGTTTTTACTATAGTCAGACCCTCCAATGGTCTGAGGGACAGTGAACTGGCCCCCCCTGTTTAAAAAGTTTGAGGACCCCTGGCTAGAACCTCAAAAACACCATGCAGAAAAGCTCTCTGCATTCTTATGTTCATTGCAGTACTATTCACAATAGCCAGAATCTGAAATCAACCCAAGTGCTCGAGAACAAATGAGTGGATAAAGAAACTGTGGTACTTCTACACAATGGAAATCTAAGCAGCTATTAGGAAAAATGAAGCCATGAAATTTGCTTATACATGAATGGAGTATGATGCTGAATGAAATGAGTCAGGAGAGGGATAGACACAGAATGATCACATTTATTTGTGGATTACAAAAATAATAAGATAGTATGGTAATAATATTCAGAGACAGTAAGACGAGGGCCAGAAGGACCAATCCATGGTAGGAACCTTGCAACAAATAGCAAAGGAGCAAAGTTAGGGCAGAAAAGGGACCGCTATGACAATGATAGTTGGAAATGATCACTCTGGAAATAACTGAATGCTGAAAGGAGATAAAGTGATACCTATAGTATCCCTTCAGTAATAATGCAAACCAAAATGTCTAAAAGAAAAAATTCTGCCCAGAAGCAAGCATAGGATAAGACAAAAAGAAAATTGGGGGCATTAGTGGCAGAAATTGTGCATTGGTGAAGGGTGATGTATGTGTATGACTGAAACACAATCATGAACAACTTTGTAAGTATGGGGGAAAAAACCCGACTGTATTAAGAACAACCCTATAATCAGTGTCTAAATAATCAAAAGAAAGAAAAAAAAAGATTATCTTGTACCTCTACAAAATAAGTAATTTCTGAGTAAAAGTATTTTTTATTGTACATATCTGGACTTACTAATTTTCTATTTTTGTTCAACCGTCATTTCTAGATGACAGCCTTAGATGGGACTATATATTACAGTGATGTACAAAATAAAGTTAAAACATGTTACAAGATCAAATCAAGCAAGATAGCTGATCTTTAAGTAGACATTTGATGAATATATGTTCATATGAAGTATGTTCATATATGCCAGTAGCTTCCACACTTTAAGAAAGGGCTAATTAGGGTGGAGAGATAGCATGGAGTTAAGGCATTTGCCTTGCATGCAGAAGGACAGTGGTTCGAATCCCAGCATCCCATATGGTCCCCTGAGCCTGCCAGGAGCGATTTCTAAGCATAGAGCCAGGAGTAACTCCTGAGTGCCACCAGGTGTGACCCCACCCCCCATAAAAACCCAAACAAACAAAAAAAGGGGCTAATTATAAAGTCATGAATAGAAGGGGAGAAAGGACTTAAGAAAACAGTTATTTACAGTATTTTGAAAGAAGGAAGTCTCATGATAAAAGCAGCACTTCAGACAAAAGCAGATAGGTAGAATAGAAGGAAGGAGCAAGAGTGAGTGGATAAGGTGTACTACAGTTGGTAAGGTGCATGCCCTGAATGAAGTAGACCTTATTTCTATTCCCTGAGCACAGAGTCAAAAGTAATCTCTGAGCACCATGGGGGTGACCCAATAAAAACAAACAACAAAAACGATAATAATAACAATGAATCATTATTTAGATGCTCTGCCTTTAAATCAATCAGTTATCTACATTTATTCAACAGATTAAGTGTTCACTACCTAAAAAAGGAATTCTTAAATATAACCTTCATCAGACATTTAAAACACTGGTATTGAATTTGTACAAAACTTTTGCAGAAATGTAGTTGCTGAAAACGACATCTCTGCACTTAAATATTTAGGGTATCTTGTACTTATATTAGCATGAAATCAACTTCGCTTACCTTCCAATTCCAGGTATTGCATCAGGAAACCATGACAATTCCAGTTCCTGTCTCTTTTGTCTTATCAGTGCACTGATTTCACTGGCTTCTAAATATTCTGTACTAAAAAAAAATTTTTAAGCCAATCAAAATTCCAAAAATTTAATTTCAGATTACAACTGTATCACATCAACAGAAATTTCTGTACATAGCATTGCAAGGTACACTTAAAATAATCTCTTTTTACTTAAAAGCTCAGAGACTATTCCTATAGTAAGTTTTCTATTACAAGTAAAATTTGTACTGTTCTAACCATTAAAAATAAAGCTTAAATTTGACTTACAAAATCTTTCTTTTTCTTGTTCTTTTAGGTCATATCTAATGGTTCTCTGGTGGAACTTCTGGCTCTGCACTCAGGAATTATTCCTGGCAATGCTAAGGGAACCATATGGGATGCCAGGGATTAAACCTGGGTCAGCAGCGTGCAAGGCAGCCTGCCTTCTTTACTATTTCTCCAGCTCCATTATTTGTTTTTCTATTTGAAAACTTTTAAAATAAATTGTTCCTACTGCAAGTAGAAGTTTTATGTTATAAACAAAATTCCTGACCTTTATAAAAATGCTTAAAATATGGTGCCAGAGCAATAGCATAGTAGCAAGGAGTTTGCCTTGCATGTAGACTACCTGGGAAGGATGCAGGTTCAATCCCTGGTATCCCATATGGTCCCCCTAATCTTCCATGAGCAATTTCTGAGTGCAGAGCCAGGAGTAACTCCAGAAAGCTACTGGTGTGGCACCAAAACAAAAAAACAAAAACAAAAAAACAGCTTAAAATAATCTTACATCAAAATTTTTGAGTGAAGAGAATAATAGTCTCATTGAGAAAATATTGCAAAGATTACTTCTACTCGGAGTCTGTAGCAACTAATTCTATTAGAAATTCTAGGTGTAGTAACCTGTTACTTGATATAAGTATAAGAAAAAATAATGGGGGGCCGGGCGGTGGCGCTGAAGGTAAGGTGCCTGCCTTGCCTGCGCTAGCCTTGGACGGACCGCGGTTCGATCCCCCGGTGTCCCATATGGTCCCCCAAGCCAGGAGCAACTTCTGAGCGCATAGCCAGGAGTAACCCCTGAGCATTACTGGGTGTGGCCCAAAAACCCAAAAAAAAAAAAAATGGAAGGCATGGTTAATGGAAGCAAAAATAGAATTAGTTTAGCTTTTCAAAAGGCTAAACTAATTTAGCCTTTAATTAATTTATTAGATTTGATTATCAATAACCAAATAAAACTGATTATTTTGGTAGCTTACAAAACTCTAAAACTAAATCACATCTTAATCTGTTTTGTTTGTCCAAAGAACTGCGATTTTAAAACTCCAACTTAATTTTTGAATTCCACAAATACCTACTTATGCCAATCACAATGACTGGGCCTCCCCTAAAAGAGTTCTGCATCATTAGGTACATTATCCACAATTTAACATTCCTCTATCATATAGAAAGTCTGTAGAGATTAATTTACTATTAATAAAAAAGCAGCTCACTAGCCCAGCTCATTGCATTATAAGGGGCTGTGCGCGCGTACACTCTCCCCCAGATATAATTCACACACTCTCCTACAGATATAATTTTTTTGTTTTTGTTTTGGGGTCACACCTGGCAGCGCTCAGGGATTACTCCTGGCTCTACGCTCAGAAATCACTCCTGGCAGGCTTGGGGGACCATATGGGATACCCAGGATTTGAACCACTGTCCTGCATGGAAGGCAAATGTCCTACCTCCATGCTATCTCTCTGGCCCCTAGAATCAATTTATTATTCAAAGAGAAATAAACAAGGTGACATCCATAACTGTTAAGCACTGTTTAAGTTTCTATAAAGTTAATGCTATTAAAACTTCCATAGGTTATAAAAAGAATGAATTAAGAGCAAAAAATACTAACCAATAACTTCTATGGGTCAGAGAAGATTCCCCAGTGTGACTATCAGAAGAAAACATACTGGAGAAAAAATTCTGGAAGCATGGACTTGTACAATGATTTGATCTTTGAGACTAGAAAAGTAAAAAGAGGTTGGTTAAACAGCAAATAAAACACCTCCATAATAATAAGTAATCATTATATATTATCTATAGTTATTTTAATTGAAATTTCAACAAACCTTATTTATCCTTATTGTTGTATTTTTTGTTCCTCCCATTTCATTGCATTTAAACTGTTCTGTAAATAGAGAAAAAAATAACCTAGTTAATTTTTGTTTACTTTTTATTTTATTTTAGACATACCTGGTGATCAGAAGTCTGATGTATGCAGTGCTGGGAATCAAAGAAAGTTCAGATGTATGCAAGGCAAAAAACTTTTTTGGTTTCAGGCCACACCTGGTATTATTCAGGGTTTACTCTACGTCTGTGCTCAGAAATTACTCCCTGTAGTCTAGTAGGGACCATATATGGATGGGTGATTGAATTCTGATTGCACATGCTAGGCAACCACCCTACCTATTTATCTCTTGGATTTCCATAATTTTTTTTTTTTTTTGGTTTTTGGGCCACACCCGGCGGTGCTCAGGGAAATGCAAATCAAAATAATGAGAGACCCCCTCACACCAGAGAAACTGGCACACATCAATAGGCACAACAACCAGTGTTTGCAAAGATATGGGAAAAACTGATCAAGGCTTTTAAGAAGTCAATATGATCAGTACTCAAAAAACTAGTGACCAAGCTTTCATACAACACAGCAATTCTCATTAATAGGGAATGAAATCTTTTTCTTTACACTACTACCAACATTTGTTATTTGTGCTCTTTTTAAAATATATAGCCCGTTGCCATGGATGTGATGTAATATCTAATTGACATTTTGATTACCTGATAAAATGTTAATGAATATTTTATGTACCTTTTGTCCATCTATAAATCTTTCTTGTTGAGTTCTCACATATTTGATGAAAATGATTGGTTGTTGTTAAATTTTATGTTGTTGAATTTATATGTTGTATGCCTTGAATTTTTTTTGTTTGTTTTTGGGCCACACCCGGCGGTGCTCAGGGGTGACTCCTGGCTGTCTGCTCAGAAATAGCTCCTGGCAGGCACGGGGGACCATATGGGACACCGGGATTCGAACCAACCACCTTCGGTCCTGGGTCGGCTGCTTGCAAGGCAAACACCGCTGTGCTATCTCTCCGGGCCCGAATTTCCATAATTTTTATTTTATTTACTTTTTTGTTAAACTTGATTGATTGATTCATTGAGTGGCTCTTGGGCGATACCCAGTGGCACTCTGGGGCCATTCCTGGCTCTGCACTCAGAAATTGCCCCTGGCAGGCTGGGGGACCAGATAGGATGCCGGGAATCAAACCTGGTACCTCCTGGGTCAGCAAAACACCCTACTACTCATTCAGTGTGCTCTCTCTGGCCCCTTCTTAAAAATTTTAAATAATAATTTTATTTAAGCACCATGATTACAAGTATGATTATAATTTGGTTTCAGTCATAAAAAGAACAGCCCCCCTTCACCAATGTAACATTCTCAACACCAATGCCCCTTTTTTCCCCCTTCCCTCACTGGCCTGTATTCAAGACAGGCAATTCTACTTCTCTTATTAACATTGTCATGATAGTAATTATAGTTATTTCTCTGATTCCTGACCTCATCTCAAAGGTCTCTAGTCATTGTTACAATATCTTTTATTTTTCTTAAACCTATAGATGACTGAGACTACTCTCTCTCCCTCTAATTTATTTCACTAAGCATAATAGTTTCCATAATAGTTTCTATGACCATCAAGTATAGAAAACTTTCATGACTTCATCTCTCCTGACAGCTATGTAGTATTCCATTGTGTATATGTACCACAGTTTAGCCATTTACATGTTGAAGAGCCTATGGGTTGTTTCCAGAGTCTGGCTATTGTAAATAGCTCAGCAATGAGTATAGCTGTGCAGAAGGCATTTTTATGTTGTGTTTTTTGTGTTTCTAAGGTATATCCCTAGGAGTGATATAATTGGATCATATGGGAGCTCAAATTCCATTTTTTGAGAAATCTCTATATTGTTTTCCATAAAGGCTAGACTAGCTGGAATTCTCACCAGCCGTAAATTAGAGTTTCTTTCTCTCCACATTCCCACCAGCACTGATTGTTCTTGGTCTTTGTGTTGCGTGCCAGTCTCCGTGGTGTGAAATGGTACCTTGTTGTTTTGCTTTGCATCTCCCTGATAATTAACGATGTGGAACATTTTTTTCAAGTACCTTTTGGCCATTTGAATTTTTTCTTTAAGGAATTGTCTGTTTATTTCTTCTCCCCATTTTTTGATGGGGTTAGATGTATTTTTTCTTTTTAAGTTCTGTCAGTATCTTGTATATCTTAGATATTAGTCCCTTATCTGATGGGTATTGGGTGAATAATTTCTCCCATTCTGTGGTGGCTTTTGTATCCTCGTCACTATTTCCTTTGAGGTGTAGAAGCTTCTCAGCTTAATATAGTCCCAGCTGTTTATCTCTGCTTTCCCTTGTTTGGAGAGTGATATTTCCTTCTTAAAGATCCCTTTAGTATCAAGATCAGAAGTGTTTTACCTATGTGTTATTCTATATACCATATGGGTTCGAATCTAATATCAAGGTCTTTAATCCACTTGCACTTAACCTTTGTGCACGGTCTTAGATGGAGGAATGAGTTCAATTTTTGGATTGCGGCTGACCAGTTGTCCCAACACCATTTGTTGAAGAGACTTTCCTTCCTCCATTTTGCGTTTATTGTCCCTTTATCAAATGTTGATTGTATGTATGGGTAAGAGTCTGAATACTCAAACCTATTCCAATGATCTGAGGATCTGTCTTTATTCCAATACCTGGCTGTTTTAATAACTATTGCTTTTAATACAATTTAAAATGGAAGAGAGTGATGCCTCCCATATTCCTTTTCCAAAGGGTTGCTTTAGCTAGCCATGGGTGTTTATTGTTCCAAGTTAATTTCAGGAGTGTTTGATCCACTTCTTTGAAGATTGTCATAGATATCCTTAGAGGGATTGCATTAAATCTGTATAATGCTTTGGTGAATATTGCCATTTTAATGTTAATCCTGCCAATCCATGAGCAGGATATTGTCTCCATTTCCTTGTATCCTCTTTTATTTCTTAAAGCACTTTTGTAGATTTCTTTGTATAGGTCTTTCTTTGTATAGGTTCATCTTTAGTTAACTCCAATATATCTGAGTTGTGTGACACTAATGTAAATGGGTTTGGTTTTTGTTTCCGTTTTTGTTTTTTTGGGCCACACCAATTTGACGCTCAGGGGGTTATTCCTGGCTATGCTCTCAGATATCAGCCCTGACTTGGCGGGACCATATGGGATGCCAGGGGATCAAAACACTGTCCTAGGCTAGTGCTTGCCTTACCTCTAGGGACATCTCTCTAGCCCCAGGGATTGTTTTTCATAATGTCCATTTCTTCTCTATCATTATCACTGTACAAGAAGGTCACTAGAAGCTTTTTGAGAGTCTTTAGGGTTTTCTAAATATAGTATGTCATCTGCAAACAGTGAAACCTTAACTTCTTCCTCTCCTATCTGCATGCCCTTGATATTTTTTTCTTGCCTAATCGCTATGGCAACAACTCCCAGCACTATGTTGAATAGGAGTGGTGAGAGAGGGCAGCCTTGTCTTTTGTCTTATAGCAGATTTTAGAGGAAAGAATTTTAAGTTATCTCCATTGAGAATAATATTTGCCATTGACTTGTAGTAGATGGCCTTGACTATATTGAGAAAAGTTCCTTCCATTCTATCTTGATGAGACTTTTTATCAAGAATGGGTGTTGGACCTTACTGAATGCTTTTTCTGCATCTATTGATATAATCATGTGGATTTTATTTTTCTTTTTGTTGATATGATATATTATGTTGATTGATTTATATATGTTAAATCATCCTTATATTCCTGGAATAAAACCCACTTGGTTGTATTGAATGACCTTCTTGATGAGGAGTTGGATCCTATTTGCAAGGACTTTGCAAAAAAACTGTGTTTATCAGGGATTCTGGTCTGTAGTTTCTTTTGGCAGCATCTCTGTCTGGTTTTGGTATCAGAGTGATGTTAGCTTCATTAAAAAACTGTTTGGAAGTGTTCTTGTTTCTTCAATTTCATGAAAGAATCTGAAGTGTTTCTCTTGACAGGCTTGAAAGAATTTATTAGTGAATCCATACGGTCCTGGGCTTTGTTTTTGGGAAGACTTTGGATTACCATTTTAATTTTGTCAGTAATGATGGGTCTATATAGCTATGCTAGATCATCCTGGTTTAACCATGGATGATTTTAAGAGTCCAAGAATTTATCCATTCTTCCAGATTCTCATGTTTCATTGCATAGGGTTTCTTGATGTAGTGTCTTGTGGTGATCTCCCTCTTTTTAATTCTAATCCGGTTTATTAAGTTTCTCTCCTCTTTTTGAGTTTTGCTAGTAGTTTATCTAGTAAATTTTTTCAAAGAACCAAAGTTTGCTTTCATTGATCTTTTGGACTGTTTTTGGGATTTCCACTTCATTTGGATTTGTTATTTCCTTCTGCCTATCTACTTTTGGGTCCTTTTGTTGCTCTTTTTCTAATTTTTTTTTTTTTTTTGGTTTTTGGGCCACACCCGGCGGTGCTCAGAGGTTACTCCTGGCTGTCTGCTCAGAAATAGCTCGTGGCAGGCACGGGGGACCATATGGGACACTGGGATTCGAACCAACCCCCTTTGGTCCTGGATCGGCTGCTTGCAAGGCAAACACTGCTGTGCTATCTCTCCGGGCCCTCATTTTCTAATTTTATAAGCTGCGTCATTAAGCTATTTATGTTGACCTCTTCTTCCTTCCTGATGTGTACTTGCAAAGCTATAAATTTTCCTCTTAGTATCCCTTTTGCTGTGTCCCATAAATTCTAATAATTTGTGTCTTGACATTTGTTTTTAGGAATTTTTTTTTCTTCTATGACCCAATGATTGTTCTTGTAGTGAACATATATGGTGTTGGTGACTGAACTCTGGTTGCACATGTGCTTGGCAAGCACCCTACCTACTGTACACTATCTCTTCGATTTCCTTAATTTTTATTTTAAAAGGTTGTAAAAAATAGTACTATTACTAGCATACTGACAAGCCAAATACACACACACACTGCATTTTAAGAGCACACTGTCCCTTAATTTCTTTTAGTGAGGCATACAAAATCTCAGTCTGAATTTGAGAAAAGGTGCATGAGAACGAATTTTTTATTTTCATATATTTTATAAGACCACTATTTGGTCCTAACACTTGATTATTAAGAAAGGTATAGACTTTTCTAGGTTAGTAAGCATTTTGCCTAGAATTCACAAAGCACTGTGCTACTAATACAACGTTGTAATTAATTTATGAATAATAAAAGCGACCTTAAAGCAACATTTTTTTAAATTTGGTTTTGGGTCATACCAGCAGTGCTCAGGGATTCTTCTTGACTCTGTCCTTATGAATGTCCCCTGTAGTACTCAGGAAACATATGATGCCTGGGATCTAACAGAGGTTGGCTACAAGCAACGCAAGAACCTCACCTCCTTTTTCATCTCTCCAGCCTTGCATTGTCATTCTTCTCTCTCTTCTAAAAGCTTTAGGATCACCTAAAACATTATGAAGTACATAAATTTTCTCCCTAGTGTACTAGGTATTATATAGTCTAATTATATGACTGTCTTAGTATTCCAGGATATTTTCCTTTGAAATGAATGTAGCATTCTTTTTTCCTTTTCTTTTTTTTTTTGGTTTTTGGGCCACACCCGGTGACACTCAGGAGTTACTCCTGGGTATGCGCTCAGAAGTCGCTCCTGGCTTGGGGGACCATATGGGACGTGGGGGGAATCGAACCACGGTCCGTCCTAGGCTAGCGCAGGCAAGGCAGGCACCTTACCTCTAGCGCCACCCGCCCGGTCCCCTTTTTTCTTTTTTTTTCTTTTTTTTTTTTTTCGGCCACACCCGTTTGATGCTCAGGGTTTACTCCTGGCTAAGCGCTCAGAAATTGCCCCTGGCTTGGGGGTACCATATGGGACGCTGGGGATTGAACCGCAGTCCTTCCTTGGCTAGAGCTTGCAAGGCAGATACCTTACCTCTAGTGCCACCTCACCTGCCCCGAATGTAGCATTCTTGATTAATCTGCCTATGTTTTATTTTTTCTTTCAAAAATCTTAATTTTTTAATACTGAACATCTAAGATTAATAACCTATCATTTTCTTTGACTTCTAGTCCTACTTACTGAAATTTCTCAATTTTATATTCCTGTTATTCTTGTTGAATTTTTAAAATTTCTGCTGTAATTTTGGGAAGGTTTCTGTTTTAGGGTCATAGGCCAGTAATCAAGGCTTATCTTGGCAGGGCTCAGGTATCTATACGTAATGCTAAAATATCCCAAAAGACAACATCAACCATCTTCATTAAATAAAGAAATTAAGTGACATATATTATAACTAGAAACTAAATGTAATTTTAAAGAATATAATACAGGTTGGAGTGATAGCAGAGCGTGTTGGGGTCTTTGCCTTAAATGCAGCCGACTTGGGACTAACCCAGCTTCGATCCCAGCATACCATATGGTCCCCGCAAGCCGGCCAAAAGCAATTTGCTGAGCATAGAACCAGGAGTAAATCTTGAATGCTGCCACATGTACACCCCACAAAAAAACCCAAATAGCCCAACTTCCAATAAAATTTATTCTTAGGCCTACTGAAGCAGTTTAAAAAAAATTTTTTTTTTTTAGTTATAAAAATATTTACATGATGGGGCCCAAGTGATAGCACAGCAGTAGGGCATTAGCTTTACATGCGGATGATCCAGGATAGACCTGGCTTCGATCCTGGCATCCCACATGGTCTCCTGAGCCAGTAGCAATTTCTGAGCACATAGCCAGGAGTAACTCCTAAGTATCACTGGGTGTGGCCCAAAAAAAAAAAAAAAGAGCATGCTATATTAGTAAGTTCTAATTTAGCTAAAAAAAATTTAGGGCATTTTAGCTTTGCATAAGGCTGGCCTGGGTGTAATTCTCAGCATCCCATATAGTTCCCCAAGCTTGCCAGGAGTAACCCTTAAAAGTTGCTAGGTGTGGCCCATAAAACAATACCACCGCTTCATGTTTTTTAGTACTTTTCATAAATATAATTTGTTGAAAGTAATGTATGATCAAAGAATGAGTGTTCTAAATAAAAGTTTTCTCAAACCTTTTTTTTTTGTTTTGTTTTTGGGCCACACCCAGCGGTGCTCAGGGGTTACTCCTGGCTGTCTGCTCAGAAATAGCTCGTGGCAGGCACGGGGGGACCATATGGTGGACACCAGGATTCGAACCACCCACTCTTTGGTCATGGATCGGCTGCTTTCAAGGCAAAACACCACTGTGCTACCTCTCCGGGCCCTCAACTTTTTTTTTTTTTGTTAAACCAAATTTAAATTATTCTTACGAGACAACATGATGTTCATCAGTGCATTCAGGCATATAAGAGATACTTAAATTCGCAATTTGGAGGAGAAGGAGAATCTTAACAGGGGGTTGGGCATTTGCCTTGCATGTAGAAACCTGGGACTTCAATCCTATCCAGACCAATATGGTCCCCTGAGCCTGCCAGGAGTAATCCCTAAGTGCAGAACCAAAAGGAGTAAGCCCAAGTACCACTAGCTGTGGCCCAAAATAAAACAAATAAATAAAAATTTAACAACTCTACTTCACTTTATCTCTTAGTTCCTTGCTTACATTCAGGAGTCTAAGGCAGCTTAAGATAGCTTCTGTCTTACAAGACAGATTCATTCAAAGTTTTCAGATAATCACAACTAACATTTACAGGTTCTATTAGTTTTATTTTTGGTTGTTTTGTTTTGTTTTTGGGCCACACCCAGTGGCACTCAGGTTTTTCCTGGCTCTGCGCTCAGAAATCACTCCTGGCAGGCTCAGCAGACCGTATTAGATGCCAGGAATAAAACCCGGGGGATCCATCCTGGGTTGGCTGTGTGCAAGGCAAATGCCCTACTGCTGTGCTATCGCTCTGGCCCCCTCTTGGTTCTCTAATAAGAAAGCTAACGAGATTGTGAGGGGGTGGAGAGATAACAAAGCCATAGGGTGTTTGCCTTACATGCAGCATGGACTGATGGTGGTTCAAATCCTGGCATCGCATATGGTCCCCCGAGTATGCCAGGAGTGATTTCTGAGCACAAAGCCAGAAGTTACCCGAGTGCTGCCAGGTTTGACCCAAAAACCAAAAAAAAAAAGTTTTTTCTTTTTGTTTTTTTTCGGGCCACACCCGTTTGATGCTCAGGGGTTACTCCTGGCTAGGCACTCAGAAATTGCCCCTGGCTTGGGGGACCATATGAGATGCCGGGGGATCGAACTGTGGTCCTTCCTTGGCTAGCGCTTGCAAGGCAGACACCTTACCTTTAGCGCCACCTCGCCAGCCCCTAATTTTTTTTTTTCTTGGTCAGAGAAGTGAATGAATCTAGGGACTTACATATGCTAAGCAGATGCTTTGCTACTCAGTCACATCCTTGGCCCTTAAAGAAGAAAACGCACAAGGGTTCTATTCCTTTATTTAGATCTTATGAAATTTAGTCTAGAAATGAGAGCCTGACTCAGTTTGGTTCATGATACAAGTTTTCCCTAAGAATTTGCCTAGGTGCAGCCCTGTGGATCCTGTAACTGGCATGGCTAGGCTCCAAAGTGAATATCCCAAGACCTTAGGGTCCAAGCTATCATGTATATCCCCCCTTACTAAGGTCTTTGCAATTGAAACACGTGGACCAGTGTAGCCAAGAATAATTGATGGACGTAACATACGGCCTCCTGAACAGTGCTTGAAAGGCCCCTCCTCTTCCACAAACTTATCTGAAAGGGTAAGTAAATAAGCAACTTTATTGGGTACTAAGATGTAGATTCATGCTATCAAAATAAAGGATGTTAATTTTATATAAAATACACACAAAGGGGCCAGAGAGATTCGTACAGTGGTAGGGGCGTTTGCCTTACATGCAGCAGATCGAGGATAGACAGTGTGTTCTCGAATCCCCGGCATCCCCATATGGTCCTGAGCCACGGCCAGCGTGACAATTTCTGATACGGAGAGCCAGGAGTCAACCCCTAAGCATCGCTGTGTGTGAACCCAAAACCCCCCAAATATATATACTCAACACATATATATATGTATATAAATATATACACTGTGACATCTTCCCGGTCCTTATAAAGATAAAATTAAAAAGATTTTAAGGTATTGAGAACTGAACCCAAGCAAAATCCAAATAAGGCTTGTACTTTTTCAGTGAATTACAATTCTCTCCCCATCATTTTTGTTTTATATTAACATATATATGTGTTAATACATATATATTAACACACATATATAACTTGGTTATGGAGCCACACCCAGCAGTGCTCAGGATTACTCAGGGGGCAATATGGAGTGCCAGGGATTCGATCCAGTTCAGTTGCATGCAAATCAAAATCCTGCCTGCCTGCTGTACTTTCTCTAAAGGGCACCCACCCATAAACATATAAAAGTATTTTTTACCTCAAAAATGCATCCAAACCAGAATCATCAGAATATAGAGAGGATTGTGATGGATGACAACAGTATTATTTTGAGTAGGAATAGGCATTAACTAAGGATGTCAAAGACTGGACTTAATTCAGGATGTGGAATTACATACAGCATAACCAGGTTTAATCCTTGACATCCCATATGATGCTCTTCAGCCCATTTGAAGTGATCTTGAGTAGAGAATCAGGAATAGGCCCTGAGCACTGCTGGATGTGGCCCAAAATTTACAAAAAAAGATGGGATAAAAATTCAAGTCATCTCAATTGTTACTTGCATGACTGTGACTATGATATTAAAATGTTTTTTTCACTTTTAATTGTGGAGCATTCTGGACAATTATAAAATAGTAAAGATAATGCCTATAGGACAGATTTAACTATTTAATATTTAGCCATTTATATTATATTCCAATATCTTATTTTTAGGATCTGGAGTCACAACCAGCAATATTTAGGGGCCCAGGTGGCACCAGAATTTGAATCCTTTCTCCTCACCCCGCAATGAGAAACATATGCTCTAGTCCACTGTGACATCTTCCTGGACCTTATAAAGAAAAAATTAAAAAGATTTTTTTTTTTTTTGGCTTTTTGGGCCACACCCGGCGGTGCTCAGGGGTTACTCCTGGCTGTCTGCTCAGAAATAGCTCCCGGCAGGCACGGGGGACCATATGGGATACCGGGATTTGAACCAACCACCTTTAGTCCTGGATCGGCTGCTTGCAAGGCAAACACCGCCACTGTGCTATCTTTCCTGGCCCCAGAAAAAATTAAAAAGATTTTTAAGGTGTTGAGGACTGAACCCAAGCAAGGCTTGTACTTTTTCAGTGAATTACAGTTCTCTCCCCACCATATTTTTTTATATTAATCCCATATAGGATGCCAGGATTTGAACCAGCAACCCCCCGCATGCAAGGCAAATGCTTTACCGCTGTGCAATCTCTCTGGCCCCTATATTAATCTTTTTTATTCTCCTTCCTTCACTAGAGGAAACTTTCTTGAAATTGGCAGTATCAAAAATCAAACAAGATTTGGCCCCCATTTTATTTCCTTCAAACAGAACCACATAACTTGAATCATCTTGTTCTGTGTCATAAATTGAGGGGGGAATAATAGAGGGTACCAAAGGCCAAGCAATCATATGAACATTCGAGATAGAAATTAACAAATGATCAGAGACTTAAACACCAAATCCAAAGCGAACGATACCCAATAACGACAAGCTAGGCACAGAGGGGCACCACTTACTATAAGCAGCCTGAGGGGCAAAGGAGGGGGATAGGGAGATGCATGCTGTGAACAGGGGTGGGGAGGAGGTGGTGGGAAACATTGGTGGAAGGGAATGCCCCTGATTCAATGTCACTATGTACCCTAAAATATCACTGCAAAAGATTTGTAATCCACTTTGGTCAAAATAAAAATTACTTAATAATAAAAAACAAACAGAAGAGTAATTGGCAGTATTAATCACATGCATCTGCCTTTAACTGTTTCCTGAGTATCAGTTTCAAATTAGTAGTCTTTTTGATCGATCAGTTGCCTTTTATCATTTGTTAACTATAGCCAAAGGCAATCTATAAATGCTTAATGTCCATTTATACTTTGTATGATATCCTGGTTAAAAAAAAAAAAAAGCCTAAAAAATATTTAACTAAAAAACAAAGAAAAACAAATCAGTCCATGTAATACCCCTCAAATCATTCTAGATTCAGATAAAATATCTAGTCATAATTACCTGGCTATATTCTTGTATTACCCAATCATAAACTCATAAAGTATAATGAGTTATTTCTGTCTTCCTAAGTCAAATGGCAACAGTGACATTCAAGCACCTTATATTTAAGTGGACTTCTGCACAGTGGAACAATGTTAAGCCTATGGGGCAGGAATAGATTTTTATTTATTTAATGTTTTGGTTTCTGTTTGTTTTTGGCTTCTGGCTGGTCTCAGGGCTGAACTCCTGGCTCTGCACTTAAGGATCATTCGTAGAAGAGCCTCAAGGACAATCTGGGTGCCAGGGATTTAGAATTCCATGTGAGCTATATTTGTGGCAATACCAATCCACTGCACTATTGATCTGGCTCCTAGTTTTTCTTTTTAAAGACTGTACTAATTTTTTTATATCCCACAAATGAGTGTGATCATTTTATGTATACACCTCTCCCTCTACTCATCTCGCTCAGCATAATTCTCCATATAACCATCCATGTATAAGCACATTTCATAATTCAATTTTTCCTAACAGCTGTCTAGTACTCCATTGTGTAGATGTACCACTGTTTCTTTATCCACTCATCTGTTCTTGGGCACTAGGGTTGTTTTCAAATTCTGGCTATTGGCTAAAGTGTGGAATATAAAAAATACGATAGCATGCTAATATCCATAGACAACAGGGAAGAGGGTCAGAAAGACCAGTGAACAGTAGGAAGCCTGCCGCAAATAACAATGGAAAGCAGTTAGGGCAGAAAAGGGACCACTTTGACAATAATAATTGGAAATTATCATTCTGAACAAAAATTAGGTGCTGAAAGAAGATAAAATAATATGCATGATAATATGCATGAGGGAGGGAGAGGAAGGGAGGGAGGGAGTGAGAGAGAGAGAGAGAAAAGAAGGTAACTGTTGACACTCGGTGGCAGGAAATGTGCACTGGTAAAGGATGCTACACACTGTATGACTGAAACTCAATAGTGAACATTTATATCTGTGTGGGAGAAAAGTCCAACCTTTGTAACCACGATGTTTAAATAAAGTAATAAAAAAGAATGGAATAAAAAAGAAACTGATACTTTTAAATGAGCCACTCAACCTTAAACTGGCTATAATTTCCATTAAATTCTTCTTGTAGTATTTCATTATTGTGAATAAACTTGCTCAAATAAGAATTAAAACAAGGAATTTTTAAAAAGTATCTTTATTCTTGGGTCAAAGTAATGGAGAAGACCCAGGACAAACTTCGGTTCGACAGCCCTGGGCATCCCATAGGGTCCCCCCAAGCGATTTCTGAGTGCATAGCAAGGGATAAACCCGAGCATCACTGGTTGTCGGTTCCAAACAACAACAAACAACAACAACAACAATCTCCCCCTTTATTTTATTAAATCACTATAGATTAAGACCTTGCCTAAATTGTTTTTTCTAAAACTAAACCTAGGCAGGAGATATTTAAAGACAATGACAATGAGTAGATGAAATAAAGTGAAGAAAATCTACATAATTTAAATTTTCCTTAAGCAGTACAAAATCCTGATGTTACCAAGTGAAGGGCTAACAGAGGAACAAAACCACTAACAGACTAATAATCATCTATATTAGTATCTAATCTATCTATAATATTAATAATACAATATAGCAAAGACACAGAAAAACTAAAATCTGATAAAGTTCTTCAGCAAAAAAAAGTAAAGAAAATCTCCTTTCAAATTTTTTTCTTTCTTTTTTTTTTTTTTGGTTTTTCAGGCCACATCCGTTTGATGCTCAAGGGTTACTCCTGGCTAAGCGCTCAGAAATTGCCCCTGGCTTGGGGGGACCATATGGGACGCTGGGGAATCGCTAGAGCTTGCAAGGCAGACACCTTACCTCTAGCGCCACCTTGCCGGCCCCAAGAAAATTTAAGTCATTATTTATTGTACTATTATTTTCCTTTTAATAATTTCACTTGATTTATTTGAAGGTTTTTGGGGTAATACCCAGTGTTCACATGGACTATCCCTGGGTTGATGCTGGAAGTCAAAATCAAGCCACCTGCCACCAAGCAATGCAGTCTATTGGAGTTCATCTCTCCAGCACAACAATAACCACCAATGATTTTTCATAATGTACCATCTAAAATAAAGTTGAACTAAAAAACTAAAAACTCACTTTGTATTTGATTTTTGATCATACCTATCAGTGCAATTGCAAAGGAATTCCTCTCCTGGACCCCCCCTCTAACCCTCAGAGATCACTTCTAGACAGCTCAGGGTGACTCTGAGTTCCCAATATCAAAACTGTAGTCCTGTTGGGATCAGTAGGGCATGTGCCCCCAGAGCTCTACCTGCTTTACTAATCACTCCACTCTTAAAAATTTACTTTTAAGATAGCTATTGGGGGCCGAGAGATAGCACAGTGGCAGGGTATTTGCTTGCTCTCAGCTGATCCAGGACTAATGGTGGTGCCTAGGGGTGATTTCTGAGTGCAGAGCCAGGATTAACCAGAGTGTCACAAGGTGTGACCCCAAAAAAACAAAACAAAAATTATTCTACGTAGAAACAAATTCATGTAATCTAGTCTACAGAAAGTGATCACCTACTTACATAGCTCATAATAATTTTTTTTTTTTTTTTTGGTTTTTGGGTCACACCTGGCAGCGCTCAGGGTTTACTCCTGGTTCTATGCTCAGAAATCACTCCTGGCAGGCATGAGGGACCATATGGGATGTTGGGATTCGAACTACCATCCTTCTGCATGAAAGGCAAACGCCTTACCTCCATGCTATCTCTCCGGCCCCAGTAAAATTATTTTTAAACACCAGAGCCACAAAACAATGCAATACCATATTTCTTAGGCTCTGATGAAAATCTTTCTTCTATTAGAACTATGAACTAAAAAGTGGTGTTTTTGTTTTGTTTGTTTTTGGGCCACACTTGTTGACGCTCAGGGGTTACTCCTGGCTCCTGGCTTGGGGGGTACCATATGGGATGCTGGAGATCGAACCATGGTCCGTCCTAGGCTAGTGCTTGCAGGGCAGAGACCTTACCACTAGCACCACTGCTCTGGCCCCAATGTAAGTGGTGTTTTATTTCTAAACCAAGTTTCAAGTTAGAACTGTGGAAAAAAACAAAACCACAACTTCCTCTCAGAATTGTGAATTAACTTATTCTCAGACTTTCTTCCCTTGCTATTACTTAATACTAGCACACAAGGTATTCATATCACCTTCCCTAAAGATTTCTGTAAAAATGAGTAGAATGTTAAGCACCAAGTAACTCAAAGTACTATTTTTGCATTGAACTTTCCTCTTCAGTCTGCTCTTTCCTCACTCTGAGCTGAGCACAAGACAAAAAGCACAGGGAACAGCATAAATGATTCTATGAAAGCAGTGTAAACAGGTTTTTCAAGATTACTTCATTAGGGTCTATGTATGATTAATATGACTATTTTCCAAACTAAAATGCTCTTAAGAAGAATTCTGACACAGCATTTTAAAAGCAAAAAAAGGTACAAACCACTTAACTATATAGCATCTTCAAGTCACAAAGTTTTGTGCTTAATAGATCCATTCTTAGGACTTTTTTCCTGTACACAGAAATAGAGTAAAATAATTAAGAGAAAATTGTCATTCTGCTAATTCATTTTTAATTCAGTGTTCAGCAAAGAAAAAATCTATATATACCAGTTCTAAATTGGAGCAAAGAAAGCACTAGTTGTCACTTCCCTATTCCAGACATAAAATGCCAGTTGATTAGCAAGACACAAATAGAATCAATAACTCCTGCCCCTGGAAACTGGTAAAGTGATTTTTTTTAAAATGGTGGCAGGAATTTTAGAAGTGGCAGGACTAAAATGGATATTGTTTGAGTACCATGGAGACTAGCATAAATGGAGTCAAAAACAGACTCAATTTATAGGCATGCAAAAAACATTCTCAGAACTCTAAAAGTAATGTACTATTATTTCCATATTTGCGACACAAAAACTCCCTCTCCTCCCTCCTTCCGCTCTCCCCCTCCCTTCCCCTCCCCCTCTCCCTCCCCTTCACCTTCCCCTTCCTCCTTTTCTTCTTCCTTCTACTCTTACAACTGGTAGTGCCCAGGGGGTAAAAAGTTATTATTTCAATGTACCTATTCTTCCTTCTCTCCTTTCTCAAACCCAGTAGTACAAAGGAGTTATATCCTGGCTTGATGTTCAGGGATCATTCCCAGCGGGGCTAAAGGGGAACCATATGTAGAAAATTGAATCCAGGGTAGGCTACATGCAAGGGAAGCACCCTGCTTCCTATACTATCACTCCCGAGCCATACCTGTTATTTCTTAATCACAAACTACGGAGAAAAAGCAGGTAGGCATGTGAACTATCTCAGCTGTATTAGACTCACTGTATGACCCTTTAATAGCAATAAATACATTCTCAGCAAATTCTGCAGAAGTAATTCTGAAAAGCACAAAAAATGCATAGCTAAGACACTGTCATTATGCCTTATCAAAAATAAAGCTATAAAATGTATTTTTTTCTTAGGGCCGGAGCGGTAGACAGCCCATTGCCTGGCACACAGCTGACCTAGGATGGACCTCAGTTCGATCCTGTGTCCCATAAGGTCCCCCAAAGCCAGGGCGATTTCTGAGCTCATAGCCAGGAGTAACCCCTGAGTATCACTGGGTATGCCCCCCTCCAAAACATACTTTTCTTCAGGGGAGGGGAGAAACTACACCTTTCTGTACTTGGGTTGCTGTAGTACTGTGGACTGAACCACTGTAATCACAGTCCTGGCACAAGAGAAAAGGTTATTTTCTTCATTAAGTCTATGAAAATTGTTTGTTCAATCAATTAGATAAACAGAAACAAATAAACATAAAAAAGAATACAAAATTTGATTACATGTGAAAGAAAATGGGGAGAAAAGCCACTACCACCATGAATGTGGTAGGGCCCAGTCTCTAAGCCCAGTCCCTTGACCTGTTGGAGGCCAGCATTCCTAACCACGCCTCCCGCTCACCCAATCCCTGCTTCTAAATGCATTTAAATAAAAGAGACCCACAAGAAAAGTGGCCACTGCTGCCACTTCTCTGACAAATATGTAGGTAAGGCTGAACAATCCTGATCCCACAGATAGCCTTGTAATAGCCACAGTATCTCACTGTAACTGACAGACCAAAAAGAAAAATAAAAACACCAGAAAATTAGATTGGAAAGTTGTATAGAAGTCCACTATGCTCAAATCAGTGAAAACAGAACCAAAAGCTCAAATAGCACCTAAGAGTTGAGCAAATTATTTAACAATAACTTCAGTAACATCATTATGAGATGTTATAATAAGCAAACTAAAGTCAATTATTTTGTGCCTGCTAATGGGACAGGCTGGGACTGGGAGGGTAACTTGGGCTTGGTAGAGGGAAATTCACACTAGTGGGTAGGACTGGTGTATTGAATGCTGAATACATGAATGCCTGTATTATAAACAACTTTGTACATAATACTTAAATAAGTTTCAAACAGAGAAAAAATTCTTTTCTTTTTTTCTTTTTTTGGTTTTTGGGTCACACCCAGCAGCGCTCAGGGGTTACTCTTGGCTCTAAGTTCAGAAATCACTCCTGGCAGGCTTGGGGGACCATATGGGATGCTGGGGATTCGAACCACCGACCTTCTACATGAAACGCAAATGCCTTACCTCCATGCTATCTCTCCGGCCCCGGGAAAAATTTCTTATAAAAAAGGTAAATAGGGGCTGGAGAGGTGGCGCTAGAGGTAAGGTGTCTGCCTTGCAAGCGCTAGCCAAGGAAGGACAGGGGTCCCCCGGCGTCCCATATGGTCTCCCCAAGCCAGGGGCAATTTCTGAGCGCTTAGCCAGGAGTAACCCCTGAGCATCAAATGGGTGGTGGCCGAAAAAAAAACAAAAAACAAACAAAAAAAAAAGGGTAAATAAAATTTAACCTTAACTCATTTTCATAAAGTTTGGTTTCTGTAAATTCCTGAATACCACATACAACTTTTTGTTTTGGTTTTATGTTTCAAGTTATGCATCACAGTGTTCAGGTTCTTACTTCTGACTCAGTTCAGATATCACTCCTGGAAGGGATCAGAGGACCATATGTGTACTGGACATGGAACTAAGAGTCTGCTGTGTGCAAAGAAAAACCTTTAACCCTGTAATCCATTGGGCCGGAGTGGTAGCCCAGTGGTAAGGTGTTTGCCTTGCACAGAGGCTGGCCCAGGACAGACATGGGTTTGATCCCCGGAAATCCCATATGGTACACCCGAGCCAAGGGCGATTTCTGAGAGTGCAGAGGCAGGAGTAACCCCTGAGCGCCGCGGGTGTGACACCCTCCCCCCAAAAAATAACCTGTTATCTTTCTGGTCCCACAAAATTCTGTTAAGTATATTTTGATACATTTTCTGGAAGCAGGTATGTACACATTTCTTTAGATTCTTGAAGTAACCCTAACGTTTACAATGTTTTACAATCTAAAGTGTTAAAGTACTATAATTATGCTACAGTGCATGATTCAATAAAATCTCAGGGACTAAAGTCAACTGTTTTGGGCCACATTCAGCAGTGCTCAGGGCTGGACTCCCTGCACTTAACACTTGGCCTGGTGGGCTCAGGATCTAGAAGAAATGCCAGAATCAAACCTGGGTCTGCTCAGGTGCAAGGTAAGCACCTTACCTACTCTTCTTTCTCCCCAGACAATCTACCAGTTTATGCTTAACAATACCAGTTAAAGAAAATCAAGTACAAACACTTAAGTATCTTTTTAAAATTTGCCCATCCCCAAACAGGGGCATTGGTGGAGGGGGAAGTGATATTGGTGAAGGGATTGATGTTGAAAAACCTAAAACCCAGTAATGAATAGTTATAATTTCACGGTGACTAAATTAAAAAAAATTCCTATCTCCATTTTTACATAGTATTGATGAAATGTGTTTATAGTACTTCTGTTTGTTTGTTTTGGAGCTCAGGGCTTACACTCCTGTTTCTCAAGGATTATTTCCGGTGAGGGTTTCAGGAACCACGTAGAGAGCCAGCAACTGAACCCGGAAATGGCCTTGTCCAAGAAAAATGCCCTATTCTACACTAGTCTCTAGTTTTTAATCAGCTTAACCATTTTTTAATTCTGTACAGTAGGCTATACAAAAAGCAAAATAATAAAGATATTTTTGATTATAGTGTCATTAACAAGTACTCTGCTGTGAACTTTCCATAAATACTAGAGCAGTGCTAAACAAAATGCATCTATGTAGGTTGGAGAGAAAGACTGACCCTGGTTTAATATTTGTCACCACATATGGTCCCTAAATACCTGAAGGGGTCATTCCTGAACACAGAACCACTATAAGGAAGTCCAAAAAGCATGAAATATGACCCCAAGCTTCTAATACTCAATTGGTAGGCAACAGAAGAACAATAATATTCAGAAATTTTTGTAAAAATTATACACTACTATAACATTTTAACCTTAAAAAAGTATTAGTCTACAGCAAAGGAGAAAAACTCAAATTCATTTTGGAACTCAAATTTTATTATAATTTCAGCTAGTCTTTCGATTACATTATCATGTATGTATTTTCCCCCATCCCCCTCAAGTATGTATTTAAAAATAATTTAATTCCACATCTGGTTCTTCATATCTAAATTCTATTTTTAAAGCTCATCACTAACCTCATACAGCTTCTAGAATTTTCATGACAAGAAAGTTGTTTCTTAAAAGAGTTTTCATTTTTCTTGTTTTTTGTTTCTCTCCACGTTTTTACTTGAACCTGCGAGAAAAGCAAAATTATCTACTTAAAAATGAGAATCCAGAACCACAAATGATAAACCTGCCTGCCTCTCCATATAATCAAATGATAAAAAAAAAAGGCAACAAAAACTGTCTGAAGTATAGACAAAATATAGTTGTTTATTGATTTAATTTTGACAAACCATAAGCTTAGTGAGTGGGATAAATTCAAAACAAGATGGGAAACTTCTACCAAGAGCCATTTGGTATTTATAATATTATTTGCAGCCATACAACATATAGGAGTTAAGTCACAGGCAGTGAGAGAAAGGCCATGTGTCTGTTCTGTCATGTACAGAAACCAGTTCACATAACTTCATAGGCCTTAAGAAAGAAAATGTGCAGGCCCGGAGTGATAGCACAGCGTAAGACATTTGCCTTGTACATGGCCAACACAGGACGGACCCCTGGTTCGATCCCAGCCAGGTGTGACCCAAAAACCAAAAAACCACTGAAAACAGAAAAAAAGAAAAGAAAGAAATGTGCTCTATCTTAGACCATAAGATGAGTTTAAGATAGTTCAAAATCATTACTTTCGTTTTGTTTTTATTGTTTTTTGGGGGGCCACACTTGGTGACGCTCAGGTTTATTCCTAGCTTTGTGGTAAGAAATCGCTCCTGGCTTGGGGGAACCTTATAGGATGTGAGAGATCGAACTCAGGTCCGTCCTGGGGCAGCCGTATGCAAAGCAAATGCCCTGCTGCTGTGCTATATAGCTCAGGCCCCAAAACCATCTACTTTTTTTTTTTTTTTTTTTGGCTTTTGGGCCACACCCAGTGATGATCAGAGGTTACTCCTGGCTATGAATGAGCTCAGAAATCGCCCCTGGCTTGGGAGACCATATATGGAGTGGCAGGGGATCAAACTGTGGTTCTTTCTAGGTTAGCACATGCAAGGCAAACACCCTACCGCTTGTGCCACTGCTCCAGCCCCAAAACCATCTACTTTTATGAGATGATTTATAGGTAGGATTTAAGAATGTGCAGAAGTTTTTCTAAGGAAAATATATTCTAGATGGTGGAAAGAATATAGAAAAGTGAAAAGTAAATGGAGATAAAAAAAATAAAGAGGACATGAAACTGCTGTAACATATTAGGACCAGATTTTACAAAGCCTTGAACAAGTAATTTGATGTGTAAAAAGTAATTTGATGTGTGAATCACAAAACAAATGGAATTAAAGTGATTAAAATGATCTTTTATGTTTTTATTTGGGGGTCACACTTGGCTATGTTCTGGGCTTATTCCTGGCTCTGTGCTCAGAAATCAATCCTGCTGGTGCACAGGAGACAAGATGTGATGCTGAGGACTGAATTAGATCAATTGTGTGCAAGGTAATTGCCCTTTCTGCTATCTTTTCTCTCCAGCCCTTGGGTGAGCCACATTTCAAGTGCTCCAGGCTTATTCCTATCTCTGTGATCCGGGATCATTCCTGATGATTCTGGGGGACCATATGCAGTCCTGGGACCATATGTGGTACTGAGATTTGAACCTGGATTGGCTTATGGAAGGTAAGTATCTTACTTGCTGTACTATTTCTCTGGCTTTTTTATTATGGTTACAATAAATACTCAATTACAGTGGTCAATTTCTATTGGAACACCAAATGAGATGCAGCATGAGTCTACCTAGAGACAGTAGCAGAATATTTTAAAAATTGTGCACAAGCAGTTGTTGATGAGAAAGTTAAAAATATAGAAAAACTCCTAGATATCTTTCACTTGCATGATTAAGGCTAGGACAAAATGAGAAATAATGACTTTTTAATTAATTTATTTATTTTTGGTTTTGAGGTCACAACTGATGGTGCTCACTCAGGAATCACTCCTGGAAGTATTCGAGGGACCATTTGGGATGCTAGAAATTGAACTTGGCTGGACTGCATGTAAAGCAAGTGCCCTACCTGCTGCTCTAACCAGTTGTACCCTCCAAAACTTTAAAAAAAAAATTTTTTTTTGAATGCTAAGATTCTTAAATAATCTAGATAGAAATGTCCAACAAGTAATTGAAAAATAAAAAGTCCAGATATAAAGGAAGAGATCTTGGCTATATAAATCCTAGGACAATTTTAGAAGCTATAAGTAATTGCTAGATAGTAAATTTTTCTTGGAGGGGCACATCCATCTGTACTGAATTTAGAGATCACTCCTGACAGGCTTAGGGGATCATATGAGATAGATAGAGCTCGATTAGCCCGCATACAAGGGAAATGCCCTGCTTCCTATACTATTACTCTGGCCCCTAGATAGTAAATTTTAAATTACTACTGTACTTGTGAAGATTTAAGAAAGTATACATAATGTGTTGAAAGAAAGATCCTTTAAAGAACCTCAGTGTTATTTAATAAACTGTACAGAGAGTAGTGATACAGCAAAGAAGATTGTTAAGAGTCAGAAAAGCAAAATGTACTTAAAATATATGTATGCAGGGGCCAAAGTAGGGCATTTGCCTTGCATGCAGAAGGATGATGGTTTGAATCCCGGCATCCTATATGGTCTCCTGAGTCTGCCAGGTGCGATTTCCGAGCCTAGAGCCAGGAGTGACCCAAGTGCTGTCAGGTGTGACCCAAAAACCAAAAATAAATAAATAAGTAAATAAATAAAATATATGTATGTACACACATATTCATAAGAGAAGGAAGAGTCCTGAACACCGAAGGAAACAAAGGGTATTAATAGCTTTACATGTAGAAAACCAATTATGTAGGCATTCAGCCAGAAGATTATTTTGGACATTATAACTAAGGTCAACACATTTTTAGTAAGGTCCATTTTAGTAAAATGATAGATATGAATGTTAAATGGAAGTAACAAAGTAATTTAATAGTTATTAAGCACTGATTGATGTATCATTTTAAATTTAGTTGTAAAAAGAAAAGGCTGATAAATCAAAGATTCAAATGAAGTAAAGTTGAAACAGGTATACTAAGACTGTGATGACACCAAATATAAAATATGACTTACAAAACTTAAGCATACATTAAATAAGGTATTTTTATTTCAAGAACATAACAAATTTTTACAGAAATATATTTGGAAGTTCATGCTAAAAAAAACCTTAAGAACATTATAAATTAAAATACAAATATGTTCTGAAAAAGAGGAAACAAGTCTTTCAAAAACCATATTTCATAAAGGTTTTGATCATAACATCACATTTTTATATCACTTGTCTAAGATGTCCAGCTATAAAATTATAGGCAAAGTCATCTTTTACAAAATCCCATTTTATTTGAATTTGTTTTGTTTGTGCCTTAGTCATTTAGAGTATCTGCTACAAATATATCAAATTATCACAGGCTTGTCATGTTACAAGTTTGGTTTTCCTCATCAATGACATCGTCTATGAGGATTCATATTTTATATATAGACCGTATTTTCCAGCATATAAGACGACTTTTGAAACAAAAAAAAGTCAAACAAAAATCGGGGGTCGTCTTATACGGCGAGGTATATCCCAAAAAATGTTTCAATATGCCGCTAAACGCAAATTGTCTGAATATTGCCACAAAACGAATTTTCCAACTCGATCCTGCACCAATCACTGCAAAGGCTGCTCGGACTGCCTCTCTAAACTCAGCCAATCCAAGCAGGCTCTTTATTCATGTAAATTAGACAATGCTATGGACCCGAATCTACACTGTAAAAAGCCTGCTCAGATTGGCCAGAGTCAGAGAGAAAGTCTATTACAGTATAACCTTTGAACCTTTGCTTGTTGTGATTGGCTCACTGTGGTCCATACAGTTGCAGCACAGGAACATTCTGTCTGATACAGTGAATATAGGCCTAAACCGATATTTTAACTGCAAAATTAGGGGATCGTCTTATATGCCGGAAATACGGTGTGTGGTGTGTGTGTGTGTGTGTATGTGTGTGTGTGTGTGTTGTGTGTGTGTGTGTGTGTGTGTGTGTGTGTGTGTGTAAAATATACACACATGTGTAACTTATTAGTCTTTTTCAAGAATTCAGTCTCATAAATCTTAACTTGTACTCTTTCTCTTCACAATTTGTTTTGTTTTGCTTTTAACCACACCTAGTTGTGCTCAGGGCTTACTCCTGGCTCTATACTCAGTAGTAGCAGCTTGGTTAATTCAGGGGACCATTTGGAATGCAAGAATTGAATATGGGCTGACCACGTGCAAGGTAAATATTCTACCTACTGTTGTATGTTCTGATCCCCTCTGTATAAATTCATTAACTCAAATATTGCTCCTATTTTTTTCCTTTTTATTTGTAAGCAACAAAACACAAATGGATAAAAAATCATATTGAAGATACATATAATTTTGTATGTAATGTTTGTGCATCTCATGAAAGTAATTTATGCTAGCACTACATTCACACTAGTACTGCAGTGCTATCATAGACCTGATAGAGATTTTTTTTCATATTCCTTAGTTAAGAATTAACTTACTGCTGCTACTACTACATTTTTGGTTTGGGCCATACCTGGTAGCACTCAGGGATAACTCCTGGTTCTGTGCTGAGAAATAGCTCCTGGCAGGCTCTTGGGACTCTAATGGATGCTAGAAATCGAGCCTGGGTCAGTTCTAAAACGGTTCCAGGTCAGCTACGTACAAGGCAAATGCTATCGCTCCGGCCCCATCAGGAGTCACTCCTGGCACTGCTCAGAGGACCAAATGCACTGGTGGGTATTGAATTTGAGTTGGCTTCACAAAAGGCAAACACCTTACCTGTGGTATGGTATCTTTGGCCCCAGAGAAACTTCTTTTAGACCATCAGAGCTCTAATCATGTTGTAGAAAATCATATGAGAACTACCATGAGTATGTTCTCTTTAGGGTGTGAAGAAGAAAAAAAAGATTCAGAATTTCTGTCTACTTGTAGAAAAGCCTGTGCTTGTAATATGAAGGAATGATAACTACATATTAAACCTTACTTTGAATAACCTAAAATATACTCAATTAAAATACTATGCAGATGTTAGAAAAAATAAAGTCATAAAATTTGCTTATATATGGATGATATGAATATTATGGTGAGTGAAAGGAATCAGAAGGAGAAAGACAAAGAATGATCCACTCATTTGTGGGTTTTATATGTATGTATTTTTAAAAAGATACTATGGTATTACTATCCAAAAACAAAAGAGATGAAGTTTAGGAGAACCAGTCCATGATAGGAAGCTTGCCATAAATAGCAGGGGAGTGCAGTTAGGGGAGAGAAAGGACCACTATGACAATGATAGTTGGAATGATCACTCTGGACAAGAACTGGGTACTGAAAGGAGATAAAAATGATTTGCATAATCCCAGTTAGTATCATATTGCAAACCCATGTCTAAAAGGAAAAAGAGATAGGAATAAAAGAAAAAGTTTCTGCCACAGAGGTAGGCAGAGAGAGGATATGGGGGAGGGAAGAAGAAAAAACTGGGGATATAGGTGGTGGGAAATATGCACTGATGAATGGATTGTATGACTGAAACTCAATCATCAACAACTCTGTTACTATGTATCTCATGGTGATTCAATTAAAGAATTTATTTATGAATATATATATATATATATACTCAAATCAGCAATCTAAGCATTAAAGATCTTGAATAAGTTTACAGTTTGTGTTGAAAAATAAAAGTTAAGCCTTACCTTAACACAACCTTCCAGTGCACTGATTTAAACACTGCTTGAAAAGTTTTCGGTCAATAGGACATGAGGCCAGGGTCTAAAAATGATTACCAAACAATAAATTTACCAATGTTTCTTTAGGATAAAACAATATTAAACTTTAACATAGATTTACCACTGGAACAGGAGAAAATACAAAAAAATTTTGACTTTTTAAAAAAATAAAGGTACATTACTATCAACCTATATTATGTCACAGTTAATAAACTTGTTTTATTCAACATTTATTGGATATATAGAATACAAAAAAAGAGTATCAAGATAATACCTATTATGTTCTGCTGACCAATGGAGAAATATTAATACAATGAAATGGAGAGCCAGGCTAAAATAAGTAACACCGAGATACATAAAACACTAGGGCAGGGGCCAGTGAGATAGCACTGCAGTAGAGTGTTTGCTTTGCATGCAGCGATCCAGGACAGACGATGGTTCAAATCCCAGCATCCCATATGGTCCCCCACGCCTGCCAGGAGGGATTTCTGAGCACAGAGCCAGGAGTAACCCCTGAGAGCCACCGGGTGTGATCCAAAACCCAAAAAATAAATATATAATAAAATAAATAAAGCACTGGGGCAGCTTTAGATCAACTATTAAGTGAATGGCTTAGACCAGCCCCTAAAGACTATGCCATAATATTCCCCCAAATTATAAATATTGTTTTATTTTATTTCTGAGAGGAATTCAGGTCATATCCAACTGTGCTAAGGAATCACATGCAGTGCTGGGGAAGAAACCAAGACTTCAGTCATAGGCAAGGCATGAGCCTCACCCCTGGATCACATCTTCCCATCCCATAATTATTTTGAATAGAAATTTATACCAGCACAACAAAAAACCTTAAATATAAAATAAAGCAATAGTCCTGCATGTATTGAGGCCTTGTTTTCAATGAGGGGGGCAGAGAGAAAGAGAGATTGATTTTTCCATCCCTCTTCTATGCTCAGGGCATATTTGTATCTGCGCGCTCAGGGATCACTCCTGGCAGTGAACAGGAAACCCTATGTTGTGCCAGCTATCTACCCAAGTTGAACATATGCAAGCATCCTACCCCTGTACTATCGCTCTGGACCTGCAGAAGTAGTTTCTTACATATTCTTTTGTGAGTTATTCAATTCCTATAGTAGGCTGGATGAATAGTATAGCTATAAAGGCTGTGCCTAGCATGCGGCCAACCTCAGTGACTCTCTTGTCACAAGGACACCCAAGCACTACCAAAACCAAAGCCCAGTAAAGGGCCAAGAATGGCTCTTTCACACTGTCAGGTATGCCCTCTCCTCCATATCACAAAGCAATGTACATACATACATATACATATATATATATATGCATTACATTCTTCACATAAATTACAACTCATATATTCTAAAATATTTTGAGTTTTCCTTAATGTTTCTTAAGATTGGTTCATATAACTTTTTCAGAAATGCTCACTCTTACCAGCACAGTATGATATAATGGTTTGTGTGTGTGTGGGGGGGGGGGGAGGGGGTAAAGTACCTGCCGGTGTTGAGAACCTTGCAAGTTTAAGAGATATTTATAAAGATATGATAAAATATCGTGCCTGCTGCATGATATTTTGTTGAGCTATCTCTCCAGCACTCTAATAGTGTTTTAATTTGCATTTCCTTCTTTTAAATATTGAGAATATTTTCATATTTTAAGAGCTAATCAAAGTTCCTAATTGTCTTGGGGAGGGCACACCTGATTCTGAGCTCAGAACTCACTCCTGGAAAGCATGAGGGACCACATGAAATGCAGGGATTCAAAACAGTCCATCCTGGATTGACTGCGTGCAAGGCAAACGCCCTACCACTGTGCAAACTCTCCGGCCCCTTAAGTTGTCTTTTCATTGTCTTTAAATTGTCCTTTGTCTTATTTTTGTTATTTTTGGACTACACCTGGAAATGCTTTGGAATTACTCCTGACTTTGTGTTCAGGGCTCAGGAATTAATCCAGACCATAAAGAGTATGTAGAATTGAACTTAGGTTGGCCACATGCAAGGCAAGTGCCCTTCTATTCATTGTACTAACATTTCAGCCTTGCTTAACTTTTTTGTTTTGTTTTGTCCCACACCTGCAGTGCATGGGTATTACTCCTGGCTCTGTGCTCAGGAATTATCCCGCCAGTGCTTGGGGGACCATATGGGATGCTGGGGATTGAATATAGGTCAGTTGCATGCAAGGCAAGAACCCTATTACCTATTGTATTATCACTCTGACCTCTACTCAAGACTCTACTAGTCTTTACAAATTGCAGTTTTAGAAAAATTGCCTCTGATCACCACTCTAACTTTAAGAATCAAAGTGTGAAGTAAATATATTTTCTATACTGTATAATTAATAAGTATTAACTAAAAATACAAGAGCTTACCTGAAAATACTAATAATTTTGGATAGAAATTAATTTATATTACTTAAATAAAGGCAGAATATGCTGTCTACTAGAATAGAGGGATTCTTCTATGTAGCCTATGGAAATAAAAAGCAAAATGGGATTTAAACAACAAGTCTTAAAAATATATAAAACCGTAATGAAATCCTGAAATATTCCTTAATGGAAAGAAGTTGATGTCTACCTTTTTTCACCATGACACATATCAATATATGCCTGTACACCGATACAGGTAGGTCTAAATGTGTGTAGCCATCCATCATGCATATTTTCATAAATATCTTGAATCATTTAGGGAGCAGCCAAAATATAGTTACTTTTTCACTACTCCACTAAAGTGATTTCTCCTTTCCTATAAGTAAGTCTTGATAAAGTACATTTTCACATGTGAATTAGAATTTCACCATTCTAAATTGAGTTGGTTCATACTGGTAAAAGCCAGCTCAGCTTTTCCAAGTTTTATGCATTTTATATTCTATTATTTTCCCTACAGAAACCTTCAACTTAAGAAATTTTGCTACTATAAAGCTAAACTATCCTAATCTAATACCATTATTTTTTTTGCTACTCTTTTTATCATCTTATTATTATGTTATGGCATTAACATAAAAGATGTTATGGTACTCCCCATATAGATAGAAAGCCCCAACCACTACATTTTATTTTTAATTTTTTGTTTGGACCACACCTGGCACTACTCAGGGCTTCCTCCTAGCTCCGCACTCAGGGATCTCCACTCCTGGTGATGGGTCTTATTTGAGGGGAGGGGACCGTAATGTGATGCCAAAGATCAAATCTGTGTTGATTGCAAACAAGGCAAATGATAGAACCTGAAGTTCTATAACTCTGGTCCCAGCCCTCTTTAAAATAATGCACTGCAAATAGGTATTCTAGTTCAGGGAACTGGATAAAGTCTGTATGATTTATCCACATAGATTTAAAATCTATATGATTTATCATCAGCATTTGTTGTATGAAGTTTCTTAACTAACGTATTTGCCGGCATATAAGATGACCCTTCAACCCATGAAAAACTTCCTAAAAGTCTTAAAAGTAAGTTACTTCGTAAAAGTAAGAGGGGTGCGGATCACTCGTCCCTGAAGCTGGAACAAGTTTTAGCATGCTGTATACCAGCAGATAATATGACTCCCGACTTTTAGGAAGTTTTTCATGGATTGAAGGGTTGTCTTATATGCTGGCAAATACGGTATTTTTATTTAGTTTAGGATAATATTTGATTTGAGGGTCAACACCTGAAAATTTAAACCATATTTGGAAGAATTCAAGGCAAGCACCTTTAATTTAACCCCTCTACTCTCTCTAGCACTCATTTTTGTTCGTTTTTGTTTTTGATTACACACTGTGGCAATCAGTATTTACGGTAATTCTGTTGGTGCTGAGAAACCACATGTGGTTCTGTGATAGAACCAAGATTGGCTATGTAGAAGGTAAGGAAAAACACCTTAAGCCAGGGGTCTCAAACTCGCGGCCCACGGGCCATTTGCGGCCCTCCGTACAACATTTTGTGGCCCGTGGCCGGCCTTCAAATATTGCAGTATTCGCGATTATTCGCAAAAAAAATCGCATTAGTAAGAAAAAAAAATCGCATTAAACATTCGCATACCCCGAGCAATTCCGTTCGGGGTATGCAAATGTTTAATGCAATTTTTTTTCTTATTAATGCGATTCTTTGAGACTATTCGGTAAGCGAAATCCCTAAGCGGCCCTGCCTCAGCCCGACTTTGCCTCCTGTGGCCCCCAGGTAAACTGAGTTTGAGAACCCTGCCTTAAGCCCTGGTGTTAAGTATCTTAAGCACATCTCTCTAGCCCTTCCATAAAGTGAAAGCTTTCAGGTATTTGGTTTTATCAAAGTTTCAAAATTTAATATTTACTTATTAAAGGTAAAATCTGATAAACTTTTGTAAACAAATACTTTTTTCTTCAATACTTAAAAAATACCTAAATTATATTGAGAATTTAGATTTACTTACTTTCTTTATAGGGTGAAGGGTGTAATACCAGACAGTGCTCAGGAATTATTTCTAGCTCTGTTCTCAATGATCACTCCTGTTGATGCTTAGGGAGGTCCATATTGGTGCTGAGATTCACTTGGGTCAACTGAATATAAACCAACTGCATTTTCCTACTATACTATCTCTCTGGTTCCTTACTGTCCACATTCAGACTTTGTTCTTCCATGTAAATGTAGATTCCTGTCTTTAGTACCTCATTTGTGACAAATCACAAAGAACTCATCTCTGAGGTTCCTACAAAAATTAAAGGAATTCATAATCGGATGCTATGGAGAGATAAAATGCTCTTGCCTTGCAAACAGTAGACTCAGGTGGTTCAATCACCGGTATGATGTATGGTTCTCTGAGGGTTGCCAGGAGTGATCCCTAAGCACTAAGTTGGGAGTAAACTATCAGCACTACCAGGTGTATGCCTCAAATAAAAACAAACATAATCTTAAGAGTTTGTGATATATACTATTGTGAAAAGTCTTTTAAACATCAATAACTTCATTGTACTAACAATAAGCAGTTTAGCTCATTAACCTGCAATAAAATGTGTTTATGGATAACATATATACTCCATGCAAATATATAATAGAAATTGAATCCAACTTTTTTTGCTTGAGTTTGCAAAGTTCATAACATAAGTGGATACAGATATATTTTGTTTCACTGTATCAGCTGTAATATTTACTACAATTCCAAGAAATTAACTGTATTTATTTACTGGATGCTCAACTTACACAATCAGATTTTCTTTATTAAACTACCTGCCAAAGTAAGTTAAATGGCATTCTTTCCTTTAAAAATGCCAATTGACAAGAATTTTGACCTGAGAGATTCCATTTTGATCTATTTCCAAAAAAACAAAATTTTGATTGAAAACTGTGTTTGGTTTTTTATTCCTTAATAATTGTCATGAATTTGCATAAAATTTCACTTGAAAAAGGAACTACTGTGATTATAAAAGCAAAACCAAAACAGAACAGTAATAGCAGTAATCAGAAAGCTACTATCAAGTATAACATTCTGTAGACATTCTATCCTTCCTAAAGACATTCTAGTAAACACTAGAAATAAGCAAATTTTCTTTGGCTCATGCTCAGCTTTCAGAAAATTGTCTTAAAGACAAGCAGTCAGGGCCGGAGAGATAGCATGGAGGTAAAGCATTTGCCTTGCATGCAGAAGGTTGGTGGTTCAAATCCGGCATCCATATGGTCCCCAAGCCTGCCAGGAGCAATTTCTGAGAGTTGAGCCAGAGTAACCTCTGAGTACTGCTGGGTGAGACCCAAAACCCCCCACCCCCCAAAAAAGACAAGCAGTCCTCCTAGTTAGGGAAAACATCAGAACACCAGCTACAAACAGTAGACAAAATACTTTTGCTGTGGCTACTGAGATATGATGCCCATTTATATTAAGACAATTTTGCAAAGCATTTCAAAGGAGAAACAAAAAAGAAATGCATTTATTCTGTATGAAGTTTTCAAAGCATACTTCAAATGACTAACCAGTAACACTAAGAAGTCAAAACAGATTATCTTGAATGTCATTTGTTAATGTGTATTAATAAGAAAAGTACTCAGGGTTCAAAGAAGCATCTTAATAGAGCTAAAAGATATAATTGCTCATAATAGCTTTAACAGAAAAGTTTTGCACATGGGTTTTACAAAATGGCTGAACTGACCTAATTTTAAGGTCCTGATAAATACACTTTTCCCCTTTGTCCAGCAGATACACTTTCAGAAAATATAAAAAAAAAAAAAATTTTAATCCTAGCTTTTAGAGTTTGTGTCAGTAAATAATTTCACTCCAGTTGTATAGTCTAAAATAATTCTTATTTCATAGGCTGGAGTAGTAGTATAGCAGGTAGGACACTGCCTTACCTATAACTAACTCCAGATTTGATCTCTAGCATCCCTTATATTCCGCCGAACCACACCAGGAAAAGTGCTGTGATCCTAATCACAAAGCCAGAAGTAAGTCTGATCATCACTGGTGCAACCTCCAAACCAAATATGTGCATATTTTTTTAAAATGTAGAAATAGAGAGCGGAGCAATAGCATAGCAGGTAGGGCACTTGTCTTGTATGCGGCCAAACCGGGTTCAATCTCTGGCATCCCATACGGTCCCTCGAACCTACCAGGAGCAATTTCTGAGTGCAGAGCCAGGAGTAACCCCTGAGCTCTGCCATTTGTGACCCCATAAATAAACACCGAAAAATAAAAAGTATATTCTACTTAAAAACATGTTTTTAAATTTTAAATGAAAAGACCAAAATTTTTCCCATATTAAACAAAATACCCCTCAATTATTCATCATATTCATGCCTTATAAGACCACAAAGTGCTTCAATAACTCACCTACTTAAATCAATAATTTTTGTTTCTATTTAAAATTTTAACTTATTAAAATTTAGTTTCATAATCGATCTGCTCCATTATCACTATACAACTGTGATAGAAAAAAAAAATCTTCCTGATGATTTCAGTAAAACATACCCTATATTCTGAAGCGTTGTAAATTCCCAGCCCAAACAAACCCACTTTAAATGTAAGAACGGAAAACTTTCCTTATTTGGAAATTCAGGATTCTTGATTTCTAATATTTCTTGCTTCCTGTTGCTGCTCTATCCTCAATCACATAGGCTGCCTACAGATAGCCCCTCCTAGAGAGAGAGAAGCAAGTGTTAAAGATAAGTGCTTAAACACTAAATCTCCATACCTATGATTATAGGTAGGTTTGTTTGCCTGTTCATGGGACTCCCAGCAATATCTACTTTCCCATTAACAAAGAGAGGACATCAGTAATATTACATAAAAATGATGTAGGATGGGCCCGGAGAGATAGCACAGCGGTGTTTGCCTTGCAAGCAGCCGATCCAGGACCAAAGGTGGTTGGTTCGAATCCCGGTGTCCCATATGGTCCCCCGTGCCTGCCAGGAGTTATTTCTGAGCAGTCAGCCAGGAGTAACCCCTGAGCATCGCCGGGTGTGGCCCAAAAACCAAAAAAAAAAAAAAAAAAAAAAAAAATGATGTAGGAATGTATATAATTAGAAACTGATCTTATTTAAATCTATTTATTCATCAGGACCTATTAAATGTCTGAAGAAAGTGCTCACCTGTAATCAGACTACATTTTTCCTATCACATTTACTCAGTTCAAGAAACTTTGTTGGTTCAGATTATTGGAACTGTGGTCCTTTTAACAGTTTTCAAGAATATATTCCTAAAGAACAATGGCTATCAGCAATGAAATTAACACCAAAAAAAGGGCATTTTATCTAACTACTCCTAAAGGAAAATGGTTGGCAGTAATAAAATTAACACCAAATATGGAAAAAAACACATTTTTCTTTTCATGTTTTTTAAGATACATTAAAAAACAAAATTGTGTAAACTGTTTGTATATATCAATTTTACAAATTCTCTTAAAACTAGGCAACAAAGAAATACAAATTAATTTGCCTGTTGTAAAAATACAATCTAAATAAAAATCAATTACAAATGTTTTAAGTTTATGAGTTTCACTCATTGTTAACCAAAGGATTAAAATCACAAATTCAAATTGGGGGATGGGGGGTAGTTAAAACTAGAAACTTTACAACCAACCCTCTTTCTTTAGTTTATTTTCAGACCATATCTGGCTGTGCTCAGGCCATCACTTTTTAAGAAAGATATAAAAAGCCCTGAATCAAGTAATCAACAGGTGGTAGTTAGTGACAAACTGTATTTGGTAATTATATATGAATTATAAAAACAGGACCAGTGTTGGTATTTCTCCACAGATATTTTACTGTTTAATGACCTATGTAATAAGTTTAGTTTAGTTTAAAAATAAAGCATAAAAGTAATCAAGATATACATTAACCTGACATTTTTTTATTTAGGGGGAGTAATGTGTTATTAATTAAAAAATACACGCCACTCCTGTCTACACTGAACAGTGTTTCACTTCTTCAAGAACTAGATGCCACCACAGTAAAAACTCATTTTAGTCTCATGAAAGAAAAAATATCTTTGCAATTTGTCCAATTTTTATTTCATTAATATCTTTTCCCAAATTGACGCTATTTACTTGAGGACTGAGATAAACTGAGGAAAAAAATTTGTTTAAAGTAAATAAACACTAAAAATCTAATGTTAATAAAGAAAATATATTTAAAAGATAAGAAAAAGAAGCAAAAGGGTATTATGAACCTCTAATCAAATGTCCCTTTAAAGAACATGCTTTTAGCTTCAATGTTTAGAATTATTTCCAATTCCCTATACTATTTCTATTTGAGGTCACACCAGCAGTGCTTAGAGATTACTCCTGCTTCTGTATGGTGCTCAAGAAATCACTTCTGGAGATACTCTGGGGATAATATGTAGTGCTGGGAAATCAAACCCAGGTAGGCCCAGCATAAATAAGGCAAGCAAGTGCCTTACCTGATGAAGTGTATCTCCAGTTTGACTCTCCAAACTAGGCTTTTGAGTCACACCCTACTATGCTTAGAGCTATGGTCAGGGCTTACTCCTAGCTCTTCACTCGAATAACTTCTGGTGGGTCTAAGGGGAACCATATAGAATAGATCGTTCTATAAACAAGGCAAGCACTCTACACATTCTATCATTCAAGGCACCCTGCAATTATATTTTGGGGCTATACCTCAGCAGTACTCAGGAGCTTATCCAGGCTCTGCACTCAGGGTTCACTCCTGACAGTGATTCACAAGGCGAACACTATTATCTGCTCTTACCTCCTGACCATGTGGTTCTCAGGCTCACTTAATCTGGCTCTGTCTGTGATCTATTAGAGGTGAACATAAATAAGATTTATACCAAATTAATTTTGAGAACAATTATTTTAATTTCAAGTTATTCCTTGAGGTTTATATTTAGTAAAAAATTATAATTTAAAAATCCTTGCAATTGAATATAAAAAATATAAACTGATCCAAATGAATGAATTTAAAGAAAGCCTTAGCACAGGTCCTGGATAATTAGCAGATTATGACTATAATCTTCTCTTTCATTAATTCTGAAAACCATATAAACTTCATGCCACTCTAAAAATAGAAAGGGGGAACAGAGTACAGCAGGGAAGGCACTTGTCTTGTATGTGGTCAACTAAGGTTTGATCTCCAGAACCCACAAGTAAAGTTCCACAAGTATTTTCAACTTAACTTGTTAAATAAAACATTTAAGCACTCTCAAATAGTTTGAACACATGCGTAATTTGTTTCTTTACCAAGAATAAAACAAACCACATGTATCCAATTCAACACACAGAAAAGCTTTAGTTGGGCGACAAAGAAAAATATGCATTCAATAATCAATGTTCCAGCAAACATACAAATATTTATAATAAGATTAATACAACAAAACTCAATACTTTTGCTCCAGGATACACTTTACCTTCTGTTTAGTATATTCTTGCCAAAACAAATACAACTTGTACTAATCAAAACTGTTTCTAATTGAAATATTATAAACTCAATCAGTGCAACAAATCTTTTTTCTATCTTTCCAGAATTTATCCGGAAACCGGATAAAGTTGTTTTACTTTTCATTGTTTTATACTTTTGTTTTTTTTGCTCATCTGGCAGTGCTCAGAGGTTACTCCGGGCAGTGCTCAGAGGTCCATATGGAGTGCACATAATTGAACCCAGATTGACCACATGCATGGCAAGTGCCCTAGCTGCTGTCCTATTTCTTCAGCCCCATCCTTTTCACATTTGTTATGAAAATATTAAGCAAATCACAGAATCCAGAACCCTCAAATGAAACAGAAATTAATTCTATAGTGCTTAGGGAAATCTGAATGTTGCTAATTTTAAAAATATTTTGAAATTTAACTACTTAATTCATTTCATAATCTATCAAGAAAACATAGCACAATTAATAAATATGATAATGTATTTTATTTTACAATATACAATGGGGATTGAAAGGAATATTCAAACTCTAATACTATTTAGAGCCCACATTGAATCAACTTGACAAAGTTCAAAATGTTCAGTTTCTTAATCACTTTCTATCTAACTTCAGTAATATATCTAACTTATCCAAAAATTATTTCATACTAAATTAAAAATGGAAATTAGAAAATACAATTCTAAATTCATTTTTTCCTCCTAAAATATGAAATGTTGGCCAAGTTATATAATATAGAATACAGGTAAAAGTATGCTATTACATCTGCACTGATTATACCTCAACGTTAATTTTTTTGGTTTTTCTTTTGGTTTTTGGCCACACCTGGTAACGCTACGAGTTACTCCTGGCTATGCGCTCAGAAATTGCTCCTCGCTTGGGGGACTATAGGGGGGACACTGGGAGATCTAACCATGGTCCCTCCTAGGCTAGTATGGGCAAAGCAAGATGCCTTACAGCTTGCGCTACTGCTCCAGCCCCTCAACGTTAATATTTTTAAGCTAAAAGCAATAAAGGCTGACCAAAACAAAACTAGAAAAAATATATTGACTGAATTTTATATATAAGAAAATATCTAAAGCAAGGAAATAAACCACATTAATTTATGAAATGCAGTATAAACTCTTTAGACTAGGTGAAAAGAAGTTATACTAAGGAGTCAAAACATTTATTTTTAATACTTATTATTGGACTTACCTCTGACCATTTAAGAATACAGGCCATGCAGAAGACATGATTACAGCTTTCTGGAAAACCAACTTCCTGCTCTAACAGGCAATTAAGACATATTGGACATCTGTCAGCTTCGTTGTACAACCGACCATTGATAGTAGTGTTATCTTTGTTTTCTTTGTCTATAAAGAAATCATGTACGTAATTCAAGATACCCAGACCAACTGATATTTTGTGGCACTATGATAGCATACATACTCTAAAAGGTTTTTTGCTAAGTAATTGCAATTAGATCTTAACTACAACAAACACAAAGCTGTGTCCACAACATTTACTCATTATTATTTTAAAGAGTAACTTATTTTTTATTAATTTTAAAAATAGTCACAAAGTTCAAATATTTTAAGTATAAGATAGTAAATCTACCATCTACATCTAATCCATTTGTTCTAATAAGTTCTATTCAGTTCCTCCTCAATCATATTCAACCCAACACTAAGTTTCTTCTGTGCTCTTAATCTTTTTAAATGCAAGCAATAAACAAGCAAATACTAATATGTAGTATTCAAATTTCCTTCAAACAAATGCTAGAACACGAAACACACTCTGGAATATTTTGTTTTAACCTGTGGAATATTATCTTATTCGCTATTTTTCCCCCTTTTTTTTTTGTTTTGGTCCACACCCGGTGATGCTCAGGGATTACTCCTGGCTATGCACTCGGAAATCACTCCTGGCTTGGGGAACCAGATAGAACACCGGGGGATGTAACTGCGGTCTGTCCTAGGCTAGCAAGGGCAAGGCAGATGATGCCTTACCCCTTGCATCACTTATTCTTAATCTTTAGTTAATACAAACAATACTGCAATGGAAAATATTGTCATTTCACATTTTAGTAATGTCTATCTTTAGGGAAAATTCCTAAAAGGGAACCTGTGAAATAAACATATATGTACATTTGTAAGCTGGATACTGCTCATTTCCCTCTGGGTTTGTACTAATCTACCACAAAATTGCTGACTTATAAGTTAGTAAAAAATCAAAATTCAACATAAAAGAGATAACATGTGAGAAGCATATACCAAACTACCTGTGTATATCAATATAGTGATCTGGCCTGAAGATTAACCCTTAGTTCTACCCCAGGTAGAGAAACCAATTTTGAAGAGATTCCGATAATAAACAAGAGCCTCAGTGACCCAAGCATTTGTTAAGAAAAACTGAAATAATCCCTCTGGTGGAGCACATCCTTAATTTAGGTACTTTAGAATCTAACAGAATAAATTGATCAAATAGTATCTCATAATCTCAGAATCTAACATAACCAAACCTAAGAAAATAAAGTGATTTAAAAAAATCAGCAAAAACTGGAATGGAAATATAAGGCACTTGCTTATTTAGCACCTAGGTTCAAACAAGGGCACCCCATATGTTTTCCCAAGTCTTGTCAGTTGTAATCCTGACAAGTAAACCCTGAAAATATTGTGTGTGATCCAAAAACAAAATTAAGATTTACTTATTTTTTGCATTTTATATTTACTTTAAATTATATATTTACTTCAAATATATTCTCTTCAAATTAACTTGTTGATTATTCAATGACTTCAAATGTCAGAATTTTCAAATATTAAACAGAAATATTAGATAAAAAAGTTTGAATTAGGAGACTTGAAGAAACTATCTGGATGCTTGAAAAAGTAAAAATAAAAACTGTGAAATGTAAAAATGTAAACTGTGAGAAAGAGATTTAAAAACGTCCAGAACTAAATATGACACTAAATAAAAATCCAGAAAAAATATAATTTAGTTTAGACAGTGATTAAAGCAAATAATAACCAGAAAAAAAATCCATATTTTTGTTTATTTCTCCAAAGTTCTAAAAAGGATAGACTACAAAAAGAATTTACCAATAAGCTTTCACTAAAAGAACTTAAGGGGAGGTGGGTAGAGAGGGAATTTTAAAAAATAATGAGGGAAGAGAAAGAAAAAAAAAGTAATGAGGAAGAACAAAATGTAACCTTAAAAAAAAAACACTCTAGGGCCCAGAGAGATAGCACAGCGGGCGTTTGCCTTACAAGCAGCTGATTCAGGACCAAAGGGGGTTGGGTTCAAATCCCGGTGTCCCATATGGTCCCCCATGCCTGGCAGGAGCTATTTCTGAGCAGACAGCCAGGATTGTAACCCCTGAGCACCGCCAGGTGTGGCCCAAAAATCAAAAACAAAACAAAACAAAAAAAAAAAAAAAACACAACACTCTAATGCAGTGTTTGAGAGAAAAAAAAATATAAAAGTTATGGGGATAACCTATACATTGAGGATAGTAGGACATTAAGAGTATTAGTAATTGGGCTCTTCTATTCTTGACAGTGAGAAGCCAAAAAAAGTATCCAATACTATTTAAACAACAACAAAACAAGAAGTTTGTACACCCTAACAGTATAGTGCAAAAATTAAGAAAACTTAGAACAACAAGAAATAAGACATATAAAAGATAAATAAATCATGCACTTCCATTTACTTCAGAATTTAAGAGCATCAATAATGAATGAAAATAAAACCTTTGTGTATTTTGGAAATAACGGAAGTTTGTGTTTAATGTACAAACAACATAAATGAAGTTACCTTCCATATCTTCATACTCCTGATCTTCCATGCTTATCGTATATACTGTTTTCTTCTTCATTTCTCTTTAAAAAGATATTTTCCTATAGGATAAATTATAAGAGGATGTTTATGTTTGCTTTTCCCAATGATATTTAAAAAAATACCCAGAACAGGGGGCAGGAGCGGTAACAGGGAGGTAGGGCATTTGCCTAGCATGCAGAAGGATGGTGGTTCAAATCTGGCATCCCATATGATCCCCAGAGCCTGCCAGGAGTGAGCGTAGAGCCAGGAGTAACCCCTGAACGCTGCCGGGTTGACCCCCTCCAGAAAAAAATACCCAGAACTGTAAGATATTATTTTACATATAAAAAAACAAAATACAAGCCAACCTAGTCATTTCAGTAGATAACCCTTTTTTACATTCCTCAGAAGCAAAAAAAAAAAAAAATCTTATTGACTGAAAGGAAATGCCTTATGTAAACAACAATAACAAAATAATTCTGTGTCACTGATTGAAATAAGCAGGTCTTTTAAAAACAGAGATTAATTAATTTGTTTGTTCGACCACACTGGCAGTGTTTATGACTGTTCATTGGGCTTAGAGGTACTGGGGATCAAACCCTGATCAGTTGCATGCAAGGCAACAGCCCTATCAGCTGTGTTATTACTCAGGCACTGAGACAGGTCAATTTACCTTTGAGTTTCCAATAATGGTGAAATTAATGTGTCAGGCAGTTAAAAGTAACTAAAAAAGGAAAATGGGCTGGAGCATATGCTTTACAAGCAAGAGGATTTGTTTCAAGGCCCAGGTTTGATTGTACACACTGCAAAACCCCCTGAGCTACAACAGGTGTGGCTCAAAGATCAAACCAAATTCCCCATTCCCCCAAGAAATGAAGGAGATAAAAAAACAAACAACAACAAAAATAAAACCCCAGCATTTACACATTTACTAAGGTGTTGTTCTGAAAAGAAAAAGTGAGTTGAATGAGTGACAGTGAGGGATGGTGGACAGGTAGGCACAATTCTCAAGTTTATCAGTATGCTGCATACATACTCATATATATAGTTATTTTTGTGTTAGCTTTTTTTTTTTGGTTTTGGTTTTGGTTTTGGGTCACACCCAGCAGCAGCGTTCAGGGGTTACTCCTGTCTACGCTCAGAAATCGCTCCTGGCAGGCTCGGGGGACCATATGAGATGCTCGGATTCGAACCACCATCCTTTTGCTTGCAAGGCAAATGCCCTACACCTCCATGCTATCTCTCTGGCCCCTGTGTTAGCTTCTTAAACAATTTACACATACAAGTTAAAAGTTTCTACATTAAAGATATGCTTTATTGCCCAGAAAATTTCTGTACTAGGAAAAATGAGAAATAAGAGGCCCACACATTGGCCAAAAACCAGTTTAATTGTGAATACTTTTAAAAATCATAAAATTTGGGGCCAGAGCGGTGGCGTGGAGCAGTAAGGCATCTGCCTTGTTCAATCCCCCGGAGTCCCATATGGTCCCCCAATCCAGGAGTGATTTCTGAGCCCATAGCAAGGAGTAACCCAAGTGTCACCGGGTGTTGCCGAAAAACAAAACAAAAATCACAAAACTTGGGGCCGGAGTGATAGCAACGGTATAAGGCATTTGCCTTGCACAGGTCGGACCTTGGTTCGAATCCAGGCATTCCCCGAACCTGACAGGAGTGACTTCTGAGTGCAGAGCCCGGAGTAACCCCTGAGCGCCACCAGGTATGACCCCACACACACAAAAAAATTCACAAAACTTTAAATTAAAAAAATAATTATTTTAGAAAAGGCATTCACCATATTTGAACTAGGTCAGCTTCATAGACTTCTCAAATGAGATGTAAACCAAGTGGTGATAAATCAATGGTACATGGGCCTACTAAGCACAAAGCAGGCCATCTTGGTAAGAGAGGGCAGGCCACGCCTCCATGCCTGCTATGTCCAGCACCCAGAATCACTGTTTTTCCTATGGTCCTGCCTCATCATTGACTCTCTAAGGTTCCCCCTGGGGACAGAAATCTGACTACACCTCAGTTATGCTGGTTTTGGAGGTGATATAACCAGGAGTGATATTTTTGGAGTGAGTGCAGGCACCCTTTCCCCCAACCCCAGTCCCATATCTTCATTCTTCCAGAAAGCCTAGCAATGTAGTGACCATGTTAGAACTGGGCCAGCTCCACAGGCTCACTCTTTCCTTGAACAAAAAGAAAACAAACCATGAAAGAGCATAAAGCAGAAAGCTAGTCATTTTGTTGGAGTGAGTGTGGGCACCCACCCCTAAAATTCCTAATATCAGGGGCCGGGCGGTGGCGCTAAAGGTAAGGTGCCTGCCTTGCCTGCGCTAGCCTTGGATGGACCGAGGTTCGATCCCCCGGTGTCCCATATGGTCCCCCAAGCCAGGAGCTACTTCTGAGCACATAGCCAGGAGTAACCCCTGAGCGTTACCGGGTGATGCTCAGAGGTTACTCCTGGCTATGCGCTCAGAAATCGCTTCTGGCTTGGGGGACCATATGGGATGCGGGGGATCGAACCTAAGTCCATCCTGGGTCAGTCGTGTGCAAGGCAAATGCCCTACCACTGTACTATCACTCCAGCCCCTTATTTTTTCTTTCTAATTTTTTCCCCAATAACTGTTTCACTTATCTGGAAATAAATGTACTATGGTCAACTATGTAATGCATATTCTTTAAAGTGAAAAAAAAAACCAAACACCACACTTCAATAGTCAAAAAAAGTCACAGCTGGCATTGCTAGATGTAGTATCTTCCTCAAATTCTCTCCAGTGCCAGTATGAGTCTAAGTCAGCACTCGAATGTAACCTCAGAGAACCAGCAGACATGTGCAGCCTCAGAGAACCAGATGAATGTGTAACTTCAAAGAGTCAGGACAAATATACCACCTTAGAGAGCCAACATGTATGCAGCCTCAAAGTTAGCATGCGTCTGTAACCTCAAAGAGCCAGCATACTGTGCAACTTCAGAGAGCCAGCATGCATGTGCCACCTCATACATCTCAATAGCAATCCGTACCATAAAGAAAATGATTAATGCAAGGGTAATTTTAGGTTTTAGTGTGTGTTGTACAAGCATGATAAAGTTAATTATTTTGTGCCTTCTGGGAGGGGGAAACTGAAGACTTTGGCAGAACAGGGACACATCGGTGGTAGGATTGGTGTTGAAATGTCAAGTACCTGAAACTGTATTATAAACAACTTTGTAAATCAAAATGTTTAAATCAAGTTTTAAAAAAATTAAAAAAGAGCTCACTAAACCATCTGCCACTGTACTAATGACTTCATTGAAGATACAATAATTTTCACAAACATTCTTGCTACTGTATTTTTATTTTTTGGGGTCACATCCAGCAGCACTCAGGGGTCACCCCTGGCTCTAAGCTCAGAAATCCCTCCTGGCAGGCTCGGAGGGCCACACGGGATGCTGAGATTCGAACCACCGTCCTTCTGCATGCAAGGCAAGCACCTTGCCTCCATTATATCTCTCCAGCCCCTTTTTCTTTTTCTTTTTTTTTTGGTTTTTGGGCCACACCTGTTTGACGCTCAGGGGTTACTCCTGGCTATGCGCTCAGAAATCGACCATAAGGACGCCGGGGGATCGAACCGCTGTCCTTCCTATGCTAGCGCTTGCAAGGCAGACACCTTACCTCTAGCGCCACCTTCCCGGCCCCTTTTTCTTTATTTTTTAAAAAAATTTCTTCTCTTCTTTTTTCTTTTTTCTAATTTTTCCCCAATAACTGCTTTCATTTAACTGGAAACAAAGGTTTATGGTCAACTATGTCAACCATGTGATGCGTTTTCTTTAAGCAAAATTAAAAAATAAAAACAAAAACAACTGTGGGAAAGCAACCCTTTCCTGTCCTGAGTTGCATGGACGTTGCCTAAAGATCTCTGATGGCCCAAAGTCCAGAACTTATTAACACTGAGGCAGGTGCACCAGGCAGCCCTGGGGCTGTTACCATGCTACAAAATGAATATATTGAATTAAACTGCAAATGTTCTGAATTTTGCTTGGATTACCAGGAGAAAAAGAAAGGAAGACGGTCAGGAAGCTCATGAAAGGTAAAGAAAGCAAAAAAGATGTTTGGTTTAAAGGCTAAGGTCTACTATAAGTGCCATGCTGAGAAAATACAAATTAAAGACTATTAAGATGCATAAAAAGAAAAACACTAAATTAAAGATAAATGAAAAGACTCCACAAGGAGCAGTACCTGCCTATCTGCTAAACAGAAGGATAATCCTGAGCTAAAGTACTTTCCACATGATTAAACAAAAGAAAAGGTGAGAAAATGGAAGTTCCTCCATTCCTCCTGCCCAAAGTTCCTGCTCAGGAGAAAAGTACTCCAAGTTATTTGAACATAAAAAAGAAAGAAGAAAGCATGAAAGAGCATGGTTACTTAACTCTGCTGTTTTGGAGACAGCTTTACAGGAAAACCACTTAAATATGAAAGATTAACAATGGCTTACACTTTTAAAAACGCCCAAGTAAATTCATCCTGAAATGAAAGCCACTTTTTGCCTGCCAATACTTAGTGTAAACATTTCCAATGCATACAACTTTGGATGTATCACCAAGGTTCTGTCATTGAGATGAACATGAGCAAACTGGACCATGTCACATAGGATGGCAAGGTTATTTTGGAAAAATATGCCCAGATTACCAACAATCCTGAAAATACATGTAGTCTTACTGGTTTAACAGTAGTTTCATTCAAGTAACTATAATCACACACCCCAGTCAGAAAAGCCACCATTAACTACCAAATATAGCTGCAATCATCAGGAAAAAATGTGCATTGTTTTGCATAAAACATTAAAGTAATATAGTTTTAAAACAGCAACTCTAAAGCAGAAAAAAAAGTCAAAGAATGATTTAAAGGTTTTAGTGAATTAAGACTTTCTTGGGGGTAGGTGGGGCATGGGAAGAGGTGTGAGACAGAGGATCTTCTGAGCTAAGGGGAAACCTCAGCTAAATTCAGCTGAGTTTATAACCTGGGGCCTCCATATGCTAGAATATATTCCGTCCAGTCCTTTAAACTATCTATTCTCTGGATTAAAATCTTGAAATAAATCAGGATTAAGTAACTTTCTGTTTTGCTTTTGTTTTTTTGTTTTGTTTTTGGGTCACACCCGGCAGCGCTCAGGGGTCACTCCTGGCTCTATGCTCAGAAATCGCTCCTGGCAGGCTCAGGGGACCATATGGGATGCTGGGATTCGAACCACCGTCCTTCTGCGTCTAAGGCGAAAGCCTTACCGCTGTGCTATCTCTCCGGCCCCAAGGATTAAGTAACTTTTTAAAAAAAGAAGTTAATTTAACCACAGTCTCAGAAGTAGAGTGTCTCAGCTTATTTCTGCAATGATTTAGTTCTGGTGCCTTCTTTAGAGACAAACACTAAGTGAAAAATGTTCAGGGATGATGACTAACCTGTTACAGCCCTAAAAATTGTGCCATATTCAAAAAAAAAAGATAAAGTAGTAAGACTATTTAGCCCGCAAAGAACAAAACCCAAGGAGGTATCTTAAAATGCAAAGAGGCAATCCTGAATACAGGAAAATAACTGATCAATGAAAGTATTCTCACAGAGGCCTAGTGATCTCTTGTAGGATATTCTTTTTTATTACATTCAAATATGTACTGAGTGCTATTAAAAAAAATTGAAAGCCCAGCATTGAGCTACACAAATAACTACTTTGTCAGATGTTCAGAACTACTAGAGAAACTCAAGGCTCGAGAGATAGTAAAGCAGGTAAGGGTATTTGCCTTCAAAGTGGCTAACCTGAGTTTGGTTCCCAACACCCCCTATGGTTCCCCCAGCCCGCCCGAGGTGAGTCCTAAGAACAGCAGGTGAAACCTCCCAACACACACACAAGTGTTATGAAAAGTAAAAGTACTATATAATTGTAAAATAAAACAAAAACAGGACTGGAGAGATAGTATAAAGCGTAAGGTGTATGTTTTGCAGATGTATGAGCCTAGTTCATCCCCTATGTCACAGAATACTCAGCATTAAAGGATGCAGCCTTAGAGTTCCCTGAGCTTAGCTTGTGTGTGGCCTGGATAATAATACCCAGCACTGTACGGATCAACTAACACTGTATCTTAGTACTGGAAACAGAAAACTCAGTTGGCAAAAAAGTGCTGGGAATGGCCCCCAAAACACTGCTTGGGAACCCAGCAAAAAAAAAAAAAGGAAAATGGGGCCCGGAGAGATAGCACAGCGGCATTTGCCTTGCAAGCAGCCGATCCAGGACCAAAGGTGGTTGGTTCGAATCCTGGTGTCCCATATGGTCCCCCGTGCCTGCCAGGAGCTATTTCTGAGCAGACAGCAGGAGTAACCCCTGAGCACTGCCGGGTGTGGCTCAAAAACCAAAAACCAAAAAAAAAAAAAAAAAGGAAAATGAAGGAGGGATGAAGGAGGGAAAGAGGAAGGTGTAGCAAATCACCTTAAGAACACAACCTGGGGCCGGCGTGGTGGCGCTAGAGGTAAGGTGTCTGCATTGCCAGCGCTAGCCTAGGACGGGCCACGGTTCGATCCCCCGGCGTCCCATCTGGTCCCCCAAGCCAGGAGCGACTTCTGAGCGCATAGCCAGGAGTAACCCCTGAGCATTACCGGGTGTGGCCCAAAAACCAAAAAAAAAAAAAAAAAAAGAACACAACCTGTTTTAACACCCAGAGTATAACCCTGCTTTCCCTAACACACACACACACACACACACACACACACACACACACACACACTCTTCCCCCCACACACTTCCCTAAACACAGAAGCACACACCCTTTAAAAATCCCTCTCACATCCTACTTGATTGCCTGACAGAGTCCATACCCGACTCTCTCCTAATATAAATATCTGTTTCCTACCTAAAACAAACTGAATTACTCTCACAGAGTGGCTGGTGGATGCTTCTCTGAGTGCTCTACTCGCTCAGGATCATACCTTATCAATGACTTCTACATCTTGGTATCTGACCTCATCAACATCACTTACAGAAGGCAGGCAGGCAAAACAAAAATTCAAGTTTTAAAATTTAAAATGTTTGGTGCAAGGGGGGAAACTATAAAGCTATAGTGATCTGTGTGGTACTTGAATAATGGGAAGATTCTCAGACTAAGAGACAGAACTGTGAGCCCATAGATATTCTATGGGCTATCTATCACCCCCAAATTGGTGAATAAAGTGGACCATGCAAAGCTTCTTCAACAAATGATATTGAGAAAACTGGAAAGCTACATGCAAAATATGTAAAACAAAATAGAACTGAATATCTCATACACAAGTGTTATTTCAAATGACTCAAAGTCTTCAAGATTAAATCCATTAAAAAAATCCATAAACTATAGTAAGGAAAACACGGGCAGACCGCTTCAGCATACAAATCTCAGAGATATCTTCAATAAAATGACAAAGATAAGATAAATGAGCAAAGATAAGAAAAGCAAAAATAAAAAATAGAACTATATAAAACTAAAAAGAAATTTAGGTTAAAAAGACCATTATCAAGGAGTAAATATTTGCACTCCAAAACCAGATAAAGGGCTAATATCCAAGATCACCATCATCACCATCAATATTATTATTATTTTGGAAGCTGTTCTCAGTGGTGCTCAGGGCTTACTTTTTCTAGCTCTCAGCCCAAGGATCACTCCTAGAAGTGATGGGGAATCATGTGGAATGTTGGAATCTAACCCAGGTCAGTCACATGCAAGGCAAGCACCCTTGCTGCTGTTTTCTGAGGCCTCTAATATACAAGATCTTTAAAACATTCAAACTTCAACAACAAAATCATTGAAAAACCATCAAGAGAAAATGAAGAGAGACTTCCAGAAAGACTTCCAAAAATTGACCAACAATCACATGAAAATGCCCCTTACCATTTGTTTTCAGAGGAATGCAAATTAAAAAGACAATGAGATATCACACACTGAGCATGACTTATTTCAGAAAGACTATAAACAACTAGTATTGGTGGGGATATGGTGAAAAATGAACCCGCCTCACTACTGTTGGGAATGTTGAGTTTCAGCCTCTAAAGCTTCCAAATAACTCAGCCACTCCACTTTAAGCATCTAACCAGTAATTTGAAAAGATATGCACACCCATGTTCATTCCACACTAAGTATAATAGTGAATTATGGAAGCAATCGAAAGGTTCAAGAGTGGATGCATGGAACACAAAGTTGTGGTATATATATACACAAAAGAATATTATACGGTTTAAGACAAAAATCTGGCAGTTTGCTGTAACTTGAAAGGAACTGCGGCATTATAGGTGAAATAGGCAGGAAAAAAATACAAATTATATAATTTCACAAGGAAAAAGGCAAAAGGAAATGAGGACAAATCCTTGGTCTTTGATAGCAAAACTAAGAGTACTCACAAGTTTGCAGGAGTAGAAAGTAGAGAAAGTAAATGGTGGAAAATAATTGGCAAAGGGACAATAGTGGAAGGTATTGGGTACTTTGGCAGTGAAAGCATAGAAACTTTGTACTTCAAAACTCATAATATTATCATTACCATGTTATCTAAATTAAAAATTGAAAAAATATGAATGTTACTTCCCCATGGAGAAGCCATACATATGTTTTTAAAAGGTTATTTACTGATTCCTAAAGAGAGAGTCTACTGTATCTAGGACCCATAACTGAAAATCTGTTAGTGTTTTAATACTTATATCACCTATGGCTGCTTTTGCACTTATAATGGCAAAAGTGATTAATAACAGCAGAAATTACATACTCTGAAAACCCTAGAAAATGTTTATCACTGAAAATGTTTACAAGCCCGATTAAAGACTGAACAGTTTGGAGATGTGGCTCAGTCTCTCAAACAGAGGGGACCCTCACTTTCTTTTTCTTTTTTTGTTTTGGGTCACAACTGGCTGTGCTCAGGGCTGACTCTTGGCTCTGCACTCGGGAATTTACTCCTGGTGGGCATTGGGGAACACAATATAGATATATAAATTTGAATTTTGATTTCCTTTATTCTCCTTTACCAGTGTTTGATAAAAAAAAGGGGGGGGGAAGAGTCACCCTTCAATAAAGTCTTTTATAAAGTTAAAGGAAGACCTAGAAACTTTTAAGATTTTTCAGGCTAAATAATCAGTTTTGCATAAAAATATATTGAGGCAGACACTATGAGCATTTCTGCTATTTCATTTCCCTTTTATCCAGCAGCTTTTATATTTGACTTGGGATTTAACAGAAAAAAAGAACAAGAAAATATAATGAAGATCTACTCCAGAAAGTACAATGTAAGACATCTTGAATGACTATATACTTTTATATATTTTCTTATAGGTTCTGGTAACAATAACAGCATAATCAAAAGATCCTGCAATAAACTAGAAGCACAAGAAGCCATATTTAATATGCATATCAAAAAATTGAAATTAATAACCAAGAATGCAGTTCAACGATAACACTTGTCTTACATTGTCCTTACATTGTTTTATGTTACTAATTCCATCCCTCACACTGGCAAAGAAGGGAGGAGAAGAGAAGGGAGGTGAAGTTGGTGAAAGCATAAATTGCTGCAGCCATAAAAAGTGGTACAGATTCCAAAATTTTTTTTAAAAAAAAAAAAAAGCAATTCCACAGAATTCAGCCAATACACTTATATATTTACTCCCAAAACATAAAAACACTAGTTTTGAGAACTATATGTAGTCCCATATAGATTTCAGCATTATTTTATAGTAGATAAGAGCGGGAAACAACCTACGATATTTATTTTATTTTTCCTTGACCATGAAACCAAATTTTTATTTCAGTATACAGAAAATCCAATCTCAAAATACAGAATATATATATTTAACTACAAACTGATATTTAAATTTTAAAATAATGGCCAAAACATAGCTAAGAAATCTCCAAGCTTTTTTGTTTTGTTTTGTTTTTGGGCCACACCTGGAGGTGCTCAGGGGTTTACTTCTGGCTCTGCACTCAGAATCCCTCCTGGCAGGCTCAGGGGATCATATGAGATGCCAGTAATCGAACCTGGGTTATTCCTGGGTCTGAGGTATACAAGGCAAATGCCCTACAGCTATGCTATCTCTCCAGCCCCCAAGCTATTTTTAAATTAATCAGGACAATCAAACATAATTAGAATCAAAGAGTAAATCACAAATGACATTTTAAAATATTTATGGTAGTTTAAAAACATAATTTATAGGATTAAACTGAAGAACATTATAGTCTTAATAAATAAACATTATAAAACAAAATGTTTAAAAATAAGATATCTAAGTTTCTGTATTAAGAAGTTAAAAAGTAATTCAACTCAAAATAAGTAGAAAAATGGAATAACAAATCAGGAGCAAAAATCAATTTAAAAAGATATTTTAGTAACAGCTGAGTAACAAAGGATTTGGGGTCTCATCTAGAGATGATTAGAGTTTACTCCTTACTCTGTGTTCAGGAATCATTCCTGGCAGGACAGGGGTGGGCCATAAGAGGGTGCTGGGAAATCAACCTAGGTCTGTCAACTGCTGTATTCTCTAGCTTCTGGAAACAACTAAGTGATCATCAATAGATGATTAAGTTAAAAAAAAATAGTGTATAGTGAAATAAATACTCAGCTACTTTTAAAGGGGGAACAAGGACAAAATCCTGTCATTTGCTAAACAAGACAGTTTTGTGAAAAGTTTTCTTTGTGAAATCACTGCATGATTTAATTTCACTTTTGTTGTAATAAAAAAGCAAAACGTAAATAAATTAAACAAGAAATTTGCATTAAGATATATTGTTTTTAGTTACAATTTTGCCACAGTCCTTTAAGCTATCTCTCAATCCCACCTGATAATCTTCTAAAACTTCAACAAAGGAAGGTACCAAGCACAAACAGTCGTATGAACATTAAGTAGAAATAAAAAAAATGATCAAACTTAAACACCAAATCCAAAACCAACGACAACAGAATCGATCCCCAATCTACAACATGCTAGACACAGAGGGGACCACTTATACTAACAGCCCAGAGGGGAGGTGGGGAGAGTAAAGAAGGGGGATATGGGATGCATGCTGGGAACAGGGATGGAGGGAGGACAACACTGGTGTGGGAATGCCCCTGATTAAATGTCGCTATGTACTAACATATTACTGTGAAAGATTTGTAATCCACTTTGGTCAAAAAAAAAAAAAAAACAAACAAAAAAAACCCTTCAACTAGAGGAATTGCAAAGACTTTCAGTGGATCAGATAACAATCATATGCAGCACTGGAGGCCCTTTGAGTCCTGCCAAGGTGGCCAGGGTAATTCCCAACACTGCATGTTCAAAACTTCCTTTGGACTCTTGCTCTGAATCACAAGACTGGTTGGCAGAGAATCATCAGAAGAGACTCTAGGTTGGTCCCCTGAATACGACTTTGGAGACCCTCCCAAAAAATGCAAAATAAAAGTGAACTCAGGATTATTAGCAAGATGTCTCAAAGGGCTGACACTCCTGCAGAAAACCCAGGGGTTTATTTTATTTTATTTGGTTTTTGGGCCACACTGGTCGGTGCTCAGGGTTACTCCTGGCTGTCTGCTCAGAAATAGCTCCTGGCAGGCACGAAGGACCATATGGGACACGGGGATTCGAACCAACCACCTTTGGCCCTGGATCAGCTGCTTGCGAGGCAAACGCAGCTGTGCTATCTCCCCAGGGCCCAAGTTTTTGTTTCTTAAATGAAACATACAAATGTTACTTAACAAAAGGAACAAGTAAGGTGAAACATCATTTTTTGTAGCAGGAAAATAATTAGAATGAATTCTGTCTTAAACACTTATAGTAATTTACGACAATTGCATTTAACTCTTGAGCTCTAGTGTGAAGAATATAGCTCATGCACAGGTATGAAAAACAATTTGTACATTTTTCAAGTATTCAATAAATACAACCTTTATGCATATATGCATTACAACAGAAGAAAAAAGATTTAATAGACAATTCCAGATATACTCTATTTTTGTATAAAATTCACAGACTCTGGTCTGTGAATCATGTAATGGCCCAGCCTAGACTCTGTAGAACATTTAGTGTCTTCATTCCTCTTCAGACATCAGATAAATTTTGGGCTATTGTTTGAAAGTTCTCTGGGGTAAATGACATGCTGGTAATGCTCACTGAAGTACTTGTCCAAGTAGATATGTCCAAGTAGTATATACGTATGTAGGCCATCCTCTGGGCATGCAAAGGCAAAGAAGGAGCAAAGTGGGGTTCACATCACATCAGAGCAAAACAAGGACTTAACTGTGAATAACTGCAGGCTCTAAGACCTTGGTTTGAATCCAAGGAGAAGGCCCAGGTGTGATCTTCTGTACCATGAGCATTGTGCAGGAATGACTTTCAACAACCAAGTGAGAGTGGCCACCACCTCTACTCCCCCCAAAACAGTTACTGGCCTGTTGGTCTATTTGTCACAGTTAGAAATTTCTAAGAATGTCTCATATCCAATCAATTCATTCACTGAAGTCCATTATATTGAATTTATATTCAATGAATTCAATTCTACCTATATCCAGAAAAGAGCAAGTTTTTGAATCACCAAATAGGTCATTTACCAAGTAAACTGAAAATAAAGGTAAAACCACTTATATTTATGGGTATTAAAGTAAGTTTCAGTTATCAATCCAGGAAGTACAGGCATGCTTTAGATTGTCTCTAAATTCCTGCACACATTTTCTGCAAGTCAATAGGTATCAAAAATCTAATATAGGGGGGCCAGATTGATAGGTACAGCGGTAGGATGTTTGCTTTGCAAGCAGCCAACCATGATTCAATCTCCGGCAACCTGTATGGTCCCCTAAGCCTGCCAGGGGCAATTCTGAGAGCAGAACCAGGAGTAACCCCTGAATGCTGCCAGGTGCGGCCCAGAAACAAACAAAAAATTCTAATATAAGGATTCCTGTGCTTTGTAACTTTATGCTACATCATGCCATATCTATGAAAGTCAATTAATTTATTAAAACTTGATTTTAAAAAGATTACCATGAATAAAGAATAAAATATCTTTCAAAGTGAAAGGAAAGCCAGAATTATTGCCAGAAATGAGATTAAACTGAAAACAATTGTTAAAGCATAAAATGATTATGAAAATTAGAATTTGTGAAAACCATAGCCTAAAAAGAGAAATTAATCTCCCTATCTCCTCTACATTCATGTAGCATCATCTCAATAGTTTGTGCTGTTGAAAAAAATGATACCAAATATAACGGCAAGCCATATTTAACCATGAACATAAGGAAACTCAAATTTGCCATTACATTTCAAAAGAGGTGATATTGTCCAAGTTTCTCATTCCAGGAAAAATGGAATACACATTTTTGTCTTGATAATTTCACTAAAATAAATGATAAAACTAGTAAGAAATAAATGGAGGGACAACAACAATAGTATAGTAAGTAGGTCACTTTCCTTACAATCAAGGCTCAATCCCTAAATTTCATGTGGTCCACTGAGTCCCTTAAGGAGTGAACACTGAGCACAGAGCCAGAAGTAAGCCCTGAGCAGTACTGGGTGAGGCCCAAAATCCAAAATATACACTGTACACATAGCATATATAAACATAGAGAGAGCAACAGATTAAAAATTTAAAGTTATAACAGCAGGTGGACTTGAGAAGAGCTCATAATCTGATATATTAAACGAGCAATTGAGTCTTTTTTCCCCCACCTGTTATTTTCACTAGCCTGAAATAAACAGGCCACAGATGAGATATAGAACTTGATGAGAACCCACCAGCTCTGTATGAGGAGAAAGGTCACCTAATGCTTATAATAAAGGAAATAATCTCCATGCCCTCCTTCTCTTTTTGTTTTGGTGCTTCATTCTTCCTGTCCTAGTTCCCAGATGAACTAACTAGTCTTTATGTGAAGGTGGTATAAATCGCAGGGAGCAGAGCTAGCAGGAGGCAAACTGAGGGAATGCTATTACCTTTACTGAATGCTGGAAGAATCTCTAAAATAATCTCAATCTCCCCTCTGCCAATCCTGCCACTTGAATCTAAATGCAAAGGTGAAAATGTACCAATGAAATAAATACCCACAATTTCTAGCAAGGGGACAGAAAAAAAAAAATAAAGGATTCTACAAATCTAGAAATACCATGGATGTAACAGAATTGCAAAAGTATAGCAAGTAATTAAGTGTTTATAGGCTTCTTAGGCTGGCCTTTAACTAAGTACACTAAGTAATTAGTATACTAGAAAGCTCTGAAAACTAAAATGTAGAAGAAACCCCAATGCAGGTGAGAGATTGGCAAACTGGAAGGAAACTTGAAAGAGAGATATCTACAATGACACATTTTAATCAATTTTAATTAAAACAGTTAAAGTTGTTGTGTGATTAAGTTTTAATTATACAATGTTCCAACACCCATCTTTCATCAGTATTTTCAGCCACCAATATCCTCAGTTTCCCTACCACCTTCTTCCACACCTACTCTGACAGATATTTTATTTCCTTTCTCTTTCCCTCACCCCCTTCATTTTTAGGTAATTTGCAATACTGTAATTCAGGAGTCTCAAACTCGTGGGCCGCAAACGGCCCTCAAACGGCCCTCCGTACAACATTTTGTGGCCCTACCCTAGAGGAATCTTTTTTGTTTTGTTTTGTTTTAGTTGTTTGGGTCACACACCCCCAATGTTCAAGGCTCACTACTGACTTTGGACTCAAGGATCACCCCCTACTTTACCTCCTGCGGCCCCCAGGTAAATTGAGTTTGAGACCCCTGCTGTAATTTGTAATACAGTAATACTGTAATCTGTAATTTGCAATACTGTTACTAAAGAGGTATCATACCAATCTCGTTACCTCCTCTCAGCACCAGATTCTGGCCCAGACCATCATTTCCAATTATCATTTGTGACTAGCTCACTTTGTTTACTAAAAATCTTATATAAAGGTTTCCACAATTTCTCCAAATGAGAAACGTATTAAAGGATTTCAATATGTATATTATACAATTCTTCTCTATCAGTTTCACTACCACATAAGGTTTTTAGGGAAAAAGGAGTATGTAATCTTCATACTCAAGATTTTTTTCTGGGAGTATCCCACGCAGTGTTTGCAAAGCACAGGGCCATTCTTAGATATGCCTGGCCAACTGAGATAGTGGTGCTATGCTAGGGCCCAAGGATGTGTTACAACTTGGGCCCTACAGTTCTATGGATTACCCAGGTAAACCCAGCAATGGTTTTAGATCCTAACATTTCACATGATCCCCCGAGCACTTCTAGGAGTGAACCTGGAGCTAAAAGCTAGAAAGCCCTGAGCATCATTGGGAATAACTCCTTGCATACAAACTGGGTTCAGTCCCCAGCATCCTATATGGTACCCCGAGCCTGCCAGGAGTAGCCTGAGTGACATGGGGTATGCTCCTCCCCTCAAAAAAAATGCACCAAACTCCAAAACAGGAAATTTAGAACTGAAATATATGAAATCTTAAATAAGATCTCAATAACAAACTAAAGATACAAATAATTAATTAAAAGTGAAGATGAAGCCATAGAAATGAACTAATCTGGAGCTAGATAAATAGGACAATAGGACAGTCAGTAGGTATTTGCTCTGTACACTGTCAACTCTGGTTTGAGCTCAGCATCCAAGTACTAACAGAAGTGATTCTATTGCAGGCCCAGGAGTAGCCCCTAATTGCAGACCCAAGAATAGCCCCTGAGCATTACCAGTTGTGTGTGTGTGTGTGTGTGTGTGTGTGTGTGTGTGTGTGTTGGGGTGGGGGTGGGGTGAGGGAGGCAGAGAGAAGAGGGGTAAAAATTACCTTATCTAAAAACTAGAGAAATATACTGTTAGAAAATGAAGAATCAGATATCCAAAGTTCTATTTATGTTACTTGCGCTTCAGACATAAACTGGTGTAGGATAAAAAAGATCAATTATTTCCAAAAGTCTCCCAAAGTTAGTGAAATGCATAAAATCAAAAAATTTTAGCATATACCAGCTAAGATTAGCTCAAGTATGATCACTGAAAGCAAAAATTGCATTGTTAACTATAACATAAGGGCCACTTCGAGGAGTTGAATAGATCTACATTTACTTCAAGTGTAAATATTAATACAAAGTTGCCTGTGAATGTTTAAGTATTTATATTATAATCCCGAGAGCAGCACTTTTGAATAGAATTAGATGAGTCACTTAAGTAGTTAAAAATTTTCTAGTAGCGTTACTTGATTTAAATTATTTGGTTTGGGGGACACACCTGAATGTGCTCAGGGTCTGTTCCTGATTCTGTTTTCTGGGATTACTCCTGATGGGGCATAGGTGGCCAAATGGGTTTCTGAGAAATGAACCTGGGTCAATCACAAGCAAGGCAAGTGCACTAGGAGCTGTACTATCCCTCTGCCGGAAGTAGCCTTATTTTAAAACTTGAAACAAGGGCTGAAGCATCAGTTCAGAATGCATTCAATCAACATGAGTCAACCAGCACTATCAGAAAAACTGAAATTGAATATTAAAAATACAGACATGATTTTTTAAAAGGGCAGGCAATGGAGAAGGAGCATTAAACATAGCACATCAATAACCTCTTTAAAAGTAAATAACCTAAACACATAAATTTAAAGAGATTAGCAGACAGAATCTTTCTGGTTTGTTTTTGGGCCCAACCTCATGCCAGTTCTTACTCCCCCTACCCAGCAAATGGTCCCTTAGCAGTAGGAATAAGCAGAACCAAGGTAAGCCCTGAGCACTGCTGCTTTCTGAGTGTGGCTACAAACAACAAATTCAAACCAACAAAATTGAACATAAAAATATTACAATTAAGAGGGCCCGGAGAGATAGCACAGTGGCGTTTGCCTTGCAAGCAGCTGATCCAGGACCAAAGGTGGTTGGTTCGAATCCCGGTGTCCCATATGGTCCCCCGTGCCTGCCAGGAGCTATTTCTGAGCAGACAGCCAGGAGTAACCCCTGAGCACTGCCAGGTGTGGCCCAAAAAACAAAAAACAAAAAACAAAAAAATATTACAATTAAGAGACCTTACTGGTTACAGAGCTAATATAAGACCATAAAATACTGAGATGGAGTTAGCTAACTATCATCAAACTTTTTTGTTATTAAAAATTTTATATAGATGAACAGATTGGCACACTTTAACAAGTCATATATATAAATATATATTTAAGATAACATATAGATATAAATATGATAAACAAATTCAAAGTTAAGCCTGAACAAGCTCCTGAAGCTAAAATATAGGAACCAACTTTTAACTTACTTTAAAAATTAAAGATTCCTGGGCCCGGAGAGAGAGCACAGCGGCGTTTGCCTTGCAAGCAGCCGATGCAGGACCAAAGATGGTTGGTTCGAATTCCGGTGTCCCATATGGTCCCCCGTGCCTGCCAGGAGCTATTTCTGAGCAGACAGCCAGGAGTAACCCCTGAGTACCGCCGGGTGTGACCCCAAAACCAACAAAAAAAGTTAAAGATTCCCTAAAAGTATATTTGAGAACTCAAAAGACTTAAGAGGGAAATCAAGGGAAAGGGGGCAGAAAGATAATACAGCAATTAGAGCACTTGTCTTGCAAGCATCAGACCCAGGTTCAATCCTCTGCTTTCCTTGATCAGCCAACAGAAGTAATTCTTAGTGCAGAGCCAAGCTTAAGGAGGCCCTGAGCACCAATGGGTGTGTCCCTCCCATCAAAAAAAAAAATCAGGAAAAGGGAAATTAAAGGGCTAATTAGATAGTACTGCAAGCAGGACAGTTGCCTTGCAAACGGCCTGATCTAGCTTCTGTGTGCCCACACTAAATATGGTCTCCCAACTCCCACTAAGAGTGATCCCTGAGTAAAGAACCAGGAGTAAACCTTGACCACCCCCAAGTTGCCTGGCCCAAAACAGAAAGAAAAAAAGGAGAAAAACTATGCTTATTACTAAGAGAGGTGAAAGAAACATGTGGTTTTAATTTTTAAAGTTGAAAATATTGGGCTGGAGAGATAGCATGGAGGTAGGGCGTTTGCCTCGCATGCAGAAGGACGGTGGTTTGAATTCCAGCATCCCATATGGTCCCCCCAGCCTGCCAGGAGCGATTTCTGAGCATAGAGCCAGGAGTAACCCCTGAGCGCTGCCCGATGTGACCCAAAAACCAAAAAAAAAAAAAAACCCAAAAAGTTGAAAACATTTAATCATTAATTTTCACAACTGTTTTATTGTACAAATCTTTTTTTTTTTTTTTTTTGGCTCAGAAATCACTCCTGGCAGGCTCGGGAGACCATATGGGACGCCAGGATTCGAACCAATGACCTTCTGCATGAAAGGCAAACGCCTTACCTCCATGCTATCTCTCCGGCCCGTTGTACAAATCTTTTACAAAGAAAATACATATAAATTGTAAAAGAACGTGCCTGGGTCATGGAAATAGCTCAATGGACTAAGGTGCAGGCTTTGCATGCAAGAGGCCTGGGTTCAATTCTGGCAATGGAAGGTTCCTTGAGGAACAAGCTAGGAATAGTTCTGAGCACTGGCAATGTGGCCTCAAAGCCTAATAAAATAAAAATTTAAAAAGCATATCTGCTCAACTGTTATATTTCAAGTTATGGAGCAAGGTGTTCATACTAGATATGGTGAGAGCCCAGAATAAGATACTAGAACTCAACCTGCTCAAGTATCCAAAAAGCCTCATGTGAGGAATAATAAATACATCAGGGACATCAGGGACAAAATAAGAGTGAAAATATTATATAATTTGGAAGAAAGCAGCAGAAACAAGAAATGAGCTATATTCTGTGGGTTGATTCTATTACGTAAATACATTAAGGACAATATTAAGGCTAATAGTTTTCCTCCTAAGAGGAGCTATAAAATTTAGTGGGGAAGAAAAGAAACACTTCAGAGGAATTTCGACAATATGTGGCTTTTTACATATAGATACATAAATAAACACAGTATCCAAATCTTGGTCTCTGAATATCTTTTCCCATTCCTTGGTGAAATGGTTGGTTAAAGTACATGGCAGTTAAAGTACACAAGGTGAACAAAGAAAAATTTTGTGTGTTAAAAATAATTGAAATATTCAAAGCAAGTCAAAAGGACCCAGAAACTAGCTTGAGGAAATTTAGGCTGATCAGAGTTAGAATGACTTGAGAATAAAGAATGGCTTTAATAAGGAATAGGTTATTCAGTCTCATATTGAGCAGAACAGCTATATAACATTTCCATCACTACATAATGGTCTATTACAGCACTGACCAAGAGTTTGGGAGTCCAAACTAATATAAAAAATAAAGAACAGTTTCAGAAAAAATTGAGTATAGATTCTTAGCAAGTGCCCTGATACTTAGCATGTCATTTAGCATATCTAGAGTTACAGGCTTCCTTACGTAAAATGAACTACTTAGTACACTCAGCCCTCCAAGGCTGCTGAACAGATCAAATGAAAATGTATGTAAGCTATCTAGAATAGAATCAATTGCACACTGTAAGTATCTGGTAAACAGTAGGTTGCTTTTATACTACAAATACAATTCTTAATCTTTGATCTCAATAATTTTAGTATCTAGTTAAGAAGTTAGTTTGACAATAAGCTGTTGTCCCTGTTCAAAAGTCAGCTCCATGCTGTTAAATTCAGTGAGAAATCTTAGTCCCTGCCTTACTCAAATCTTCCCAGCACATATATCAACTATATCAACTATACTCAGTTTGAAATAACTCATTTTGTTACCAACTCACTTTCTTCTCTCACAATCAAAATCTTTCGGAGCATCTCAAACTACCCTAGTAAACTATCATTATTTTATGTTAGAGTTCACTGTAATTTCATTTTAGCATCTTCTTTCTTAAAGTTATAGTCCCTGGTCTAGGGAATTTCACCAATACCAATTACCTATAGAAGTGATTTAGTGTGATTTCTGTTTCCAGTCCATAACTCTTTTCTGCTTTTAAAACCACTAAAGAAATTTCTTAAAGAATTGCCTAAGGAAATTTCCACCAGAAAACTCTCAAAGTACTTCAATCTAAAATGTCAAAATCAAGAAAACACTGTCCTTATTTGGTATGGGACCACCAAGCAAAGTCTCTCTCCGTAATTCAAGATATCTGTGTCTCTTCTAAACTACTGCAAAAGTCTAACAACTAATTTTGTTATCTAATTCCAACTACCTTGCTTCTCCCCTTCAACACACACTTGAATTAGCACATTTATTATTAAGAATCAGAGAGAGAGAGAGCATAGAGGTTAAGTTGCAAGTCTTGCACACAGTGGATCCTGGGTTGATCCTCAGAATGTATATGACAACACCCCCCCCCCCCCCCGCCCAGCACCATCAAGAGTAGTCCAAAACAGAGACAGGAGCAGCAAGCCTTAAGCACCGCCAGATGTGGTCCAAAGAGTCCTCGCCCAGTATATTTTGTTGGTAAGCAGCATATCATGTAAATATTATGGAGCAATAGCAGTTGGGAAATATGGCTATTGTTTTCAATGGTACTCAGAGTTTATTTAGACCACTGCAGTAGGGCAGAAGCGTGGAAGCTGTTAAAATCAGAAGGAAAGGAGACTCAAAAGACTCGGACATGGTAGACTGAGAACTACAGTATGATAAAGAGGAGCCATTTGAGAAGTATTAAAATCCAAACTATTTGATTAGGATCACACTGACAGAGGCCAGAGAGATAGCATGGAGGTAAGGCATTTGCCTTGCATGCAGAAGGACAGTGGTTCCCGGCATCCCATATGGTCCCCCGAGCTTGCCAGGAGCGATTTCTAAGCAACGAGCCAGGAATAATCCCTGAGCGAAGCTGGGTGTGACCCATAAACAAACAAACAAACAAACAAAAACAAAAAATCACACTGACAGTTAAATGTAAAAGGGCTAGGTCAGTGTTTTCTCAAAAAGTCATGCTATTCTCCCAAAAGGGAGAGGCCCTTGACTGATTCAGGGCAGGGGTTGGGGAGTAGAAGAGCCTCGGGTGCAACTGGAAGGGGTGCAAGAGGCAGTGTTTGCAAGAGGGGGTCGGGGGAGGGAAGTGGAGAGGGGAGAGAAGGGAAAGGAGAAAGGAGGGAAGAGAGAAGAAACAATGGTCTAAACTTTGTTAGGAAACTAATCTGCCAAGTAGGATGTTGTTTTTTACAACTTGTCATAAGATGGCTTAAATTCTAAAAGTCCACAAAGACAAAACAAAACTGGTAACAATGCAAAGTCATGTGAACAACATTGCATGTTCACATTGTATTGAGAACACCTTGTATTTTAACTTTGGGTTTTCACTGAAAGCTACTAATAGTTAACCACAATCACTACCAGATAAGGAACAGGTCATTAACATTTTGAGGCACAGAATAGGAGGAATTTGGGTTTTAGGTTTTTTTCACTGAGCAAGGTATAGCCAAGATCCAACTTATCTCATTAGAGAACATGGGTAGAAGAAGAGAAAATTCCTCAGAGTGTCACAATGAAATGATTCTAGGTATTCTCAGCACTTTCCCCTCTTCCATTTACCAAAGCTCTAAAACCCTGGGGCCTCACAAATAAGGCATGCATGGCAGGCAGGCAGGCACTCTACCCTAAGTCACATTCCTAGCCCCACTCCCATGTTTTATGCCTCCCCTTCGGCTGCTAGATGGTATACCTTTTACTAACATACTTAAAGAAATTAGAATTAGTCAACGGGTCGTAAAATAATGCACTTTTTTTTTGAAATGGTAGTGATACATAATCAACCGCACCGTGCAACTACTGCGATTCATCCTATCTCTGCTGGTTAAAAGCACAGTTTAAAAAATGCAGTGATGGGGCCGGAGAGATAGCATGGAAGTAAGGCATTTTGCCTTTCATGCAGAAGGTCACTGGTTCGAATCCTGGCATCCCATATGTCCCCTGAGCCTTCCAGGAGCGATTTCTGAGCGTGGAGCCAGGAGAAACCCCTGAGCGCTGCCGGGTGTGACCCAAAAACCAAAAAAATAAGTAAATAAATAAAAGGGCCCGGAGAGATAGCACAGCGGCGTTTGCCTTGCAAGCAGGCCACCCAGGACATAAGGTGGTTGGTTCGAATCCCGGCGTCCCATATGGTCCCCTGTGCCTGCCAGGAGCTATTTCTGAGCAGACAGCCAGGAGTAACCCCTGGGCACCGCCTGGTGTGGCCCAAAAATAACAACAACAACAACAAAAAATGCAGTGATAACTAATTTCAATCTTGTTCCCAAAAATCTCATTCCTGAGTGGAGAGCCAGGAGTAACCCTTAGTGTAGGCGTGTGGCAAAAACAAATTAACTAGAAAAAAAAAAGCAAACAAGCTTGTCTCTATCATACAAGTTTTCAGGGACCATATTAATGTAGAATTTTTCATTTTCTCCTACAGTATCTTTTCCATAAAAGTATGGTTCATACTGGGAGGTGAGGGAGGGCCCTCTAAGTTTGCCAGTATATTCATATTTTGTCACAAAAAGTTTTAACTGTATCCAATTTCTCAGGAAAAAAAGTCACAATGTTAATCTAAAACAACATTCACTTGCAAGTAGCAAAAAACCATTGCAAAAACTAGTTACAGGGTCAAACAGACGCACACACCTTGCATTCATGACATACACAATTTCCAAACAAATCCCAGGGCAATTTTAAGTTTAATTTCTTCCTCAACAGCTAAAACAAGAACACGAACGAGTTCTTAAACCGACCACTGAAACGACGAAGTAAGCCAAGTGTCAAACAAGAGAAAGGACTGCTGTTGCTATAGGATTAAATCACGCCCAAAAACTGAAGGCAGCTGCCAACAACATACAAAAGCCACCGGTCACTTCGATAGTCGTTTTTGCTTTCAACATTCTGCTACGATGCACATACAAGAGCTTATTAACTTTTTCGGTTACAACAACAACAACAACAAATAGGCGTATTCCAAATTTAAGAGAAACTTCAAAAGTTCGAAATTTAAATTTAAGATCTTCATGCACGAGCCCAAGTCGTAAATTCAAAACTTCTAGATGAGTGTTGCTTAAGAATTCATTTTTGTTCAGAGATAAAAACGCAACTCCTCCCCGGAGGAAAAAAAATTAATGAATGAAAAAACCCTGACACTGTGCGTAAAACGCAGTGCGCGGAGATTGGGGTGCAGCTGGGGGGGGGCCTTCCTTTTAATTTTTAAGCCCGTTTTGTTTTTTGCAACTGTTGAACAAACCAACCAAGTGGGAGGTGGGGGGACCCCTAAAGCTGAGTTTCTAAGCCCTGCGGGGCTCTTTTGTTGCGCACAAGCCCCGGGGGGAGCAAGGCTGGAAAGTGTGGGGCGCGCGTGCTGGGGGAGCGGCGGGCCTGCTCCTCCCCCGACCCAGACAGAGGTCGCAGCCGCTGCAACAAGTCAAGTTTGGTTTCACTGAGCGGGCTAGAGACGCCGAGCCACAGAAACGGGAAAAAGTCCATCAAGGCGAAGTCTCTGCACGGCGACCCCCGGGGAGGGGAGGGTCGGGTTCGAGACCTGCAAGCGCCCGCGGGAAGCCCGAGGAGACACGGGTCTGTTTTCGCCTCAGGGCCGGGTCCGCCTCAGCGGAAGCCTCTTCGGCGGACTAGGCCCTGAGCAGGAGACAGAGACACGGGTGCGCGCTCGAGCACAAGCACAAGCCAAGCACAGGCGGCGGCAGGGAGGCAGCGAAGCCCCAAAGCGCTGCGGCCGTGGGTGGGTCTGGCTGGGAAATCTCGTCTCCTCACGGAGGCCCTCACAGCGAAGAAGCCCCAAAAAGCTGGGGGAGAGAGAGACAGAGAGAGACAGGGAGATAGAAATAGAGAGAGAGAGACGGAGAGAGACAGAGACCGAGAGAGGAAAGGGAGAGCCAGAGACAGAAAGACAGAAACAGAGAGAGGAAAGGGAGAGACAGAGGCAGAGAGACAGACTGAGAGAGATAGAAACACAGAGAGGCAGGGAGAGAGACAGAAACAAACAGGAGAGAGACCGACAGACTCAGAGACAAAGACAAGAGAGACTGAGAGAGACAGGGAGATAGAAACAGAGAGACAGGGAGAGAGACAGACACAGAGACAAAGAGAAGAGAGACTGAGAGAGACAGGGAGATAGAAACACAGAGAGACAGGGAGAGAGACGGACACAGAGACAAAGAGAAGAGAGACTGAGAGAGACAGGGAGATAGAAACAGAGAGACAGGGAGAGAGAGACAGACTCAGAGACAAAGAGAAGAGAGACTGAGAGAGACAGGGAGATAGAAACAGAGAGACAGAAACAAACAGGAAAGAGACCGACAGACTCAGAGACAAAGAGAAGAGAGACAGAGAGACAGGGAGATAAAAACAGAGACAGGGGAGATAGAAACAGAGACAAGGAGGAGAGACAGAAACAGAAACAGACGGAGAGAGACCGAGAGACTCAGAGACAAAGAGAAGAGAGACAGGGAGATAGAGACAGAAACAGACAGAAAGAGACAGGGAGACAGTGACAGGGAGATCAAAACAGAGACAGGGGAGATAGGCAGAGACAGAAACAGAGACGGAGAGAGACAAAGACAGGGAGAGAGCAACAGAGACAGGGAAATAAGACAGAGACAGAAACAGACGGAGAGAGACTCAGAGACAAAGAGAAGAGAGACAGAGAGACGGAGAGACAAAGAGAGACAGAAACAAGAGACAGAGAGAAGGGAGAGCGCGAGTGTGCGTGTGCGTGCGTGTGTGTGTGTGTGCGTGTGCGTGCGTGTGTCCCGTGTCCTCAGGGCGGCCTCGTCGCAGCGAGCCCCAGAAAGCGAGCGAGCGAGCGAGCGAGCGAGAGCAGAGGGGTGTGTGCGCGTGCGCGCGCGTGTGCGGCCTCCTGGCAGCGAGGCCCCGCGGCGGCAACTTTCCCCGCTCGGCTCGGCGGCGCACGACGAGGGGACGGACGGATGGACGGCGCCGGTCTGCGGGACCTGCGAGAGACGCGCCCAAACTTTGCCCGCCCGCCCGCCCGCTCGGCCACCTCGAGCCCCGGGCCCGGTCCCCGCCCCCGCCTCACACTCCCCGCGGGGGCCGAGTTACCTCAGACACACGCGCAGGCCCTGGCGGGACGGCGGGCCGAGGCGGCGGCGCGGCGAGGGCGACTTCCGGCGGGGTCTCGCGTCCCCTCGGGAGGCCGCCGCCGCCGAGTTCCTCACACGGACTCCTCGCGAGCGCGCGGGGGCCGCTGGGAGCCGCTCGGGGCGGTGCGAACCGGATGCAAGGCGACGGCGACGGCGACGGCGACGGCGGAGCGAGCGGGTCTCCCTCCACGGAGCGCCACGGCGCCGCGCTGCCCCTCCCCCGCCCCCTCTCGCTCTCTCCTCCGCTCGGCGCCGCCACCAGTCGACGCGCCGCGCCGCGCTGACGACGGCGCTTCCGGGCTTCACGGCGCTGCGGCGCTCCTCACGGCCGCGGCGGGGCGCTGGCGAACCAGCCTTTTGCCCTAAGCGGAACGTGATGGGCGGGCTTCACGTCGCGTTCCGTGACGTCACGGCACGGCACGTCGCGGGGCGGGGCAGGGCGAGGCGGCCGCGCGGACTTCTGGGAAATGCGCTTCCGGTTCCGCCTTTCTTTCTCTCGCCGTCGCTCGCCGCCGCGCGCATGCGCTTTGGCGTCGTCTCGGAGTTTTAGGGGATGTTTTAGGCTGGGGCCGACCAAATCGCGCAAGGAGCATGCGTGAAGTCTCGCGGGTTTTGGAATGACTTTTGGCCCATTCTGTGTTTCGGTACTTAGTGGAAAGTTTGGCTTTCTTTATAATGAGGTGTTTTTTATTTATTTTTTTTATTAACCTAATAAGTTAACTAGGTTTATTTGGAAATGCAAGGGGGAAGAGAATTTTGTGCTCAGTAGAATATATATGAGTTTCTCTAAGAGTGGAAAAATAGCAAGTTTATGTCCCAAGTTGGGATGTGGGATCCTGAGGAAATGCAACCTAAAGGAAGAGAGATACATATCTGAGGGATAAATGAAGGCAAATTCGCACTTTTCCTTCAACTTTATGCAGTTATCCCAAACTGCCTTCCCAACATCTGTTCCTGGAGTGGCTTCCAAGGGGTGACCTTGGAATTGTTCATGGGCTTCTTAGCATGGTTTTTGTTATTTAGACCTGTGACCCTCTCCTCATAAGTATTCAGCTCTGGAATTCTGCATCTCTAGTGCTTCCCTTCTTTCCAGAGCCTGGGTCCCTAAGGACTTCCTGCCTGCCAACTGACTGGTTTAGATTCCACACAGTGTTTTTTCTTCCAATAAGCATTGTCATTGGAACTATGCATTCAATAATTTGTTGGAACCTGTGATGTGGAACATTTGTGTCTGCTTTTCCTTCGCTGTGGGTTGTGCCACAGAAATTAAACTTTTTCAAAGTAACCGATTCTTTATCTTTATAGACTACCTATTGACAGATTTACAAAGAAATTCTCTGGTACCCTCATCCACTGTATCATTCTGATCAGTGTCTGATTCACAATGTAAGGACAAACTCTTAACTGCTTTTTTAATACCAACTTCTGGCATAGTACCTGGAAGTCAATAGGATTTAGTAAAGAAGTGGTGAAGAAATACATGATGGCAACCTTGTCTCTATTTCAAAGCCTTTGGAGTATTACATTATATACTTTGAAGTACTACAATGTATATGTTGTATATATTTGGACTGTCACAGTGTATTTTGGGGGAGGATTGCCTTTTGGGCCGGAGTGATAGCACAGCGTAGAGTATTTACCTTGCATGCGGCCAACCCGAGAGGGCCCCGGTTTGATTTCTGCCACCCATATGGTCCCCCAGCCTGCCAGGGCCGATTTCTGAATGCAGAGCCAGGAGAACCACTGAGCACCATTGGGTGTGGCCCAACAAGCAATCAATAAAGTTAAAAGAATTTTGCCTTTTGATGGAAAAACAAATGGACTCCATGTTAAGTCACTAAAAATTTTGTTAGAATTTAAGTATATAGTGGCCTGCACATTAGCACAGTGGTAGGGTGTTTGCCTTGCACGTGGCTGACCCAGGACAGACCTGGGTTCAATCCCTGGCACCCCATATAGTCCCCCAAGCTAGGAGCGATTTCTGAGCACATAGCCAGGAATAACCCCTGAGCATCACCAGGCATGGCCCCAAAACAAACAAAAAAAATTCTAAGTATAAAATACAGAAAATGCTATAAGTGTGTATCCAAATCAGGCAGCCACTGTTATGATTTCCTGAATGAAGCTGCATCTTCGCTATGTATTCATGTACACAAGAAAATTGACCTTTTATAGTATTAGTCCAAATTAATATTATAAATATTGATTTTGGAGAGGGGAATGTTCATTCTCAAAATTTATATCGTTAAATGACAGGCTGGAGAAATAATACAACAGGAAGGGCATTTACCTTGCATGTGGCCTAACCTAGTATCATCCACACTATTTATGGTTTTATGAGCCCACTGTAAGAGAATCCTGAGTGCAGAGTCAGGAGTAACACTTGAGCAATGCCAGTTGTGCCCCCCTCTCTCTCTTTCATACACAACACAAAGCTAAAAAGTTACATGATAATAACTTCCAAATATAATAAAATATTGACAACAAGGGTTGGAACAATAGTGCATCAGATAGGGAGGGCACTTGCTTTACACACTGCAGATCCAGACAACCTGAGTGTGATCACAGGCACCTCATATGATTCTCTGAACCCAACAGGAGTGATATTCAGTAGGACCTGTTCATGGTAGGAAAATTGGCACAAAGAGTGATGAATTCAGTGTGGATAAAGAATGGTCCACTGTGACAATGATAGTTGGAATTTATCATTCTGGACAAGAAATGCCTGCTGAAAGGGGATCCAATGATATGCATGGTATCCATTTCATTAGCAATAGTGCAAAAGAAAAGATAAATAGTGAAAAAGGGAGAGACAGAGAGAGAAGGGAGAGACAGAGAGAGGGGAGAGAGAGACAGAGAGAGAGAAAGAGACAGAGAGAGAGAAAGAGAGAGAGAGAGAGAGAGAGAGAGAGAGAGAGAGAGAGAGAGAGAGAGAAGAAGAAGGAAAATGCCTGCTCCAGAGGCAGGTGAGGAAGGAAAATGGATGGGGACATTGGTGGTGGGAAATGTGTTCTGGTGAAGGGCAGTGTACATTCTATAACTGAAGCTCAACCATGAACAACCTTGTAACTACAGTGCTTAAATAAAGTAACTATATATAAAACCCAAATAAAGTATCTTCAGTTTCTTAAAAAAAAGATACCATAATTTTAACAAGTTTACTTCTAACAAAAAAAAAACCCACACAAAACAACAGCTTGTGTTTTAACAATTCCAACAGAATTATATAGCTTATAAACATATATATATATAGGTGTGTTTGTATGTATAAGCATGTATATCTTTCATGTCACCATTCCAACATCAAATTAAAATGAATTTAAGATGTTTCTTTCTACATATTTTCCACTGGTTATAGAAAAATATTCATATTAATAGGATTTTGGGGCTTTTATTCTTACAAATATTTATACTATTTGTATTTCATTTTTTCTTCATTTTTTTCTAACAGTTTAGAATACATACTTCTTTTTTCTATTAAATTATTGTGAAACACAGAGCTAAAAGTTGTTAATAGTTAAGTTCTGAACAGAAAAGGTCAGGAGGACCAATCCATGGTATGGAGCTTGCCACAATAGTTGAGCAGTGCAGTTAGGGTAGGGAAGGAACCACTAGGAAAATGATAGTTGGAAATGATCACTCTGGACATGAACTGAGTTCTGAATGGTGAGAAAGTGATATGAACAAACTCCTTCATTAACAGTAGTGTAGCCCACAGTGTCTAAAAGAAAAAAGTGAAGGAGAGAGCAGCAGCAGCAGATGCAAGCAGCAGAGTCTTAGCACTAAAATACCCCAGGGGCAGGCAGGGGAGAGGGTATAGAAGGGAAACTGGGGACATTGGTGGTGGAAAATGTTCACAGGTGAAGAGTGTGTACATTGTAAAATTGAACACAATTTTGAACAACTTTGTAATAATGATGTTTAAATAAAAGGAAAAGAAAATCGTTGAATTTTAGTCATCAATGATACTTGAATTTTGGTCATGAGAAACACCCTTCACCAATGTTCATTTTCTGCCACGAGTTTTCCCAGTTACTCTCATCATCCCACTCCCTCACCCTCATTTGCAGCCTTTTTCTATGGCAGACCTTTTTCTTTCTTCTTCCTTCCTTCCTTCCTTCCTTCCTTCCTTCCTTCCTTCCTTCCTTCCTTCCTTCCTTCCTTCCTTCCTTCCTTCCTTCCTCCTTCCTTCCTGCCTGCCTGCCTACCTGCCTTCCTTCCTTCCTTCCTTCCTTCTTTTTTCTTCTTCCTCTTCTTTTTCTTAATTCTTCCTCTTTCTCCTTTTTATCTTTCCCTCCTCCTCCTTCTTTGTTCTCAATGTCTTTTTTCTTCATCATCATCTTTCTTTTTTGAGATGTGTCTTTTTTCTTTAAGTCTTTATTAGGCTATTGATTTTATCTTTTTCTTTTTTCCTTAAGTAGGTTTGTTTCTCTATGAGTTTCCCATTAATTAATATTTTTGCTAGATGCTGGTAACTTTTTTCTTTATTATCATTAGGTTCATCTAGGAAACTCTTTATTTCTTCCTTCATTTCCTTCTTGACTCAGCTGTTATTAAACAACATAATGTTAAGTGTTAGGTGTTAGGATTTCTCCACATCCTCCTTTCACTGTACTTCTCTCTCTCTCTCTCTCTCTCTCTCTCTCTCTCTCTCTCTCTCTCTCTCTCTCTCTTTCTCTCTGGCACTGTGGTCTGATAGGATGCTTGGTATAATTCTTTTGTTTTTGTTTTTGTTTTTGTTTTTGTTTTTGGGCCACACCCGTTTGATGCTCAGGGGCTACTCCTGGCTATGCACTCAGAAGTCGCTCCTGGCTTGGGGGGACCATATGGGACACCAGGGGGACGAACCTCGGTCCGTCCTACGCTAGTGCTTGCAAGGCAGACACCTTACCTCTAGCGCCACCTTCCCGGCCCCATAATTCTTTTTTTTGAAGCAGTTTTATTTATTACTTGATTTTTTGGGGGGCCACACCTGGTGATACTCAGGGGTTACTCCTGGCTCTGTGCTCATAAATCGCTCTTGGCAAGCTCGAGGGACTATAAGGGATGATAGGAATCGAACCAAGTTTCAGCCACATGCAAGGTAAATGCCTTACAACTGCACCACTGCTCCAGCCACTCTCTTTTCTTTTTTGACTCCTTTATTAATACTGGCTTGTAATTTGTCTTCTAGTTCATCTATACAATTCTTCCTCTATGTGATTTTGCTACTATGGCTTGCTAATGTGTTCTTTAGTTTCTTCAATTTCATTTGTTTGAAGTCTCTCATTTTCTGAAAGAGTTTTTCTTCTGAGTTGGTTGAATTACTTATCTATTCATTGTTTAATTTTTGCTGGCTAGTGCATCCTTGATTTCTGTTGCTCAAGTATTAAGTGTCAATTTTAGGTTTTCATCTAAAAAGCTTAGTCGTTCTGATGGGTTTGGAGTTTTTCCTGCAATCGACCTCAGTAGTTTCATTTTCTAACACGTTTTAAATTACCCTGGAACTATTCCTGTTACTTCGTACTTAAAGTAGTTATTAAAATTTGCTCAGTTTATATTTGAACTTATTATTTTATAAATTACCTTAGACATCTAAATAATTGTCTATTTTTTCATTTGAAAGTGTTTAAAACATTCTCACATGTGTCTTCTGAAAGTTACAAAAGAGCAAACACAGAACAAATTATTCCTCTTTTCCTCTCTTTATAAACTATGTGTACCTGCTGACAGTGCATATTAATAACACAATCTTTATCCCTCCCTTTTAGGTCTCCAGAAAACATGAAGTTATATTGAATTGTGAAGAATTAAGACACTTGTTTTTTGACAGGGAAGATTTGATGAGCCACATCTGACAATTCTAAAGAATTTTTAAAAGCTAAAGAATTTTTTTTCACATTGTTTTTGATTATTGGGCCATATCATGAAGTACTAAGGCTTGCTCCTGGTTCTGCACACAGTGTCACTTTTTGGCAGCACTTAAGACCATATGAAATGCCAGAAATTAAACCCATGTTGGCTGCATGCAAGGCAAGTACCACACTTGCTGTGCTATCTTTCTGGCCCCAGAACTTTTTTATAAATGTATTTAAAAATTTTTTCAAACGATATAAATTTCTTTTTATTCTTAATATATTTGGGTCAAAATTCTAACTTAACGTGTACACAGCTAACAAAATATTATTTATATTTATTATTATTTTTAAATAATATATTTATTTAACATTTTAATAATTTCGGGACAGGCGAGGTGGTGCTAGAAATAAGGTGTCTGTCTTGCAAGCGCTAGCCAAGGAAGGACCGTGGTTCGATCCCTCAGCGTCACATGTGGTCCCCCCAAGCCAGGGGCAATTTCTGAGCTCCTAGCTAGGAGTAACCCCTGAGCATCAAACGAGTGTGGCCCAAAAAAAACAAAAAGAAAAACAAACTTTGGACCCGGAGAGATAGCACAGCGGTGTTTGCCTTGCAAGCAGGCAATCCAGGACCAAAGGTGGTTGGTTCGAATCCCGGTGTCCCATATGGTCCCCTGTGCCTGCCAGGAGCTATTTCTGAGCAGACAGCCAGGAGTAACCCCTGAGCACCGCCGGGTGTGGCCCAAAAACCAAAAAGAAAAAAAATTTTTAATAATTTCACAAGATAATATCTTAGAAAGAGCAGGGACATTAACTGCCATATTAGACTCTGCCTCCACTTTCATTAGTAAGGAAAAAGATACTACAGAAAGAAATGCAGCTAACATGCTGGTGCTAGCTTTTATATTTTTGTTGTTTTGTTTTTAGACCACAGCTGTTGTTGCACAGAACTTAGTCCTGCCTCAAGAGTCACTCTTGGTGGTGTTCAGGGGACCACATAGGGTGCTAGGGATTGAACCAGGTTGACCAGGTGCAAGGTGGTGTACTTTCTCTCTAGTCCAATTTCTAGAATCTTTCTGAAAAAAAGACTAGAATGTCTTTTCACAAAGTATTAGAATCACTGACATTTTAGGTTGTATAATGAACTTCCTCAAGTAAACAAATATTATGAAAGTATTATGAAAATTAGAAAAATATTACAAAAGAAAAAATTCATTCTTAAAACAGCTAATGGAATCATATTTATAACTATACTACAAACTTTGGATAAATAATCATTTTTCTTTGTATGTCGGGTTGTTGGCGTCAACTTAAGCTATTTCATAATAAAATGGGAGATTAAGAAAAATGTGACTAGATTATTTTTTAAAAGGTAGATGATTTTATGACCATTTATGGACACCTTTACTGCTAGTTATAAATTAACTTCTTTGATAGGTGTATGTTAAGTACTTGCTTGTGAGCTTGAGGAATAAATTCTCAAAAAATCCAATACCAGGGCCCAGAGAGATAGCACAGCAGCATTTGCCTTGCAAGCAGCCGATCCAGGACCAAAGGTGGTTGGTTCGAATCCCGGTGTCCCATATGGTCCCCCGTGCCTGCCAGGAGCTATTTCTGAGCAGACAGCCAGGAATAACCCTTGAGCACCTCCAGGTGTGGCCCAAAAACCAAAAAAAAAATATTTAATACCAGTTGAGATTTTTATAACATTTTAAATCTATTTTTATTTATTTTTATTTTTATTTTTATTTTTATTTTTATTTATTTATTTATTTTTGGTTTTTGGGCCACACCCGGCAGTGCTCAGGGGTTACTCCTGGCTGTCTGCTCAGAAATAGCTCCTGGCAGGCACAGGGGACCATATGGGACACCGGGATTTGAACCAACCACCTTTGGTCCTGGATTGGCTGCTTGCAAGGCAAACACCGCTGGGCTATCTCTCCGGGCCTATTTTTATATTATTACATAAGGTTTCCATTATTTTCCAAAAAGATTTTAGCCTGAAAGAAAGAAAGGTGTTATGCTGTGCTCCAGATATGCTGGACTAGAAGATATTCCCACCAGTAACACGTGAGGGTCCCTTTTTCCCCACATTTGTGTCAGCACTGGTAGTTCTTGTTTTTTGTAATGCGTGCCATTCTCTGTGGTGTGAGCTACCTCACTGTTGTTTCTAATAATTGTCTTCCTGATGATTAATGATGTGGAATATTTTTCATATGCTTTTTGCCATTAGTATTTCTTCTTTGAGTAATTGTTCATTTATCTTCCTCATGAAGATAAATTCCTCATGAATATTTTTCTTGTTAAGTTCTTCCAGTACCTTGTACCTCTTAGATATTAACACATTATCAGATGTGTATTGAGGGTGGTTAAAGTTTTTAGTTAAACATCACAAAAAGGAAAAACAATAAGATAAGGTGCTGGGTGGGCATGTGATGAGTTGCATGTACTGCAATTCTCCCAAAATGCATTCTGACAACAACAACAAAAACAACAACAAACCACAAGTAACTCAAGGAGAAGGCCTTCTGAGAAGAAACCTCCTTAACATTATTCTGTAGCTTATAGAAGACAAAGACATTAGCTAAGTTGTTCTCCACCTCATCAAGATGTGAGTACAATGTAGATTTGGAGGATGGATGGAAAGAGACTCAGCAAAAGAGAATGAGGTTGGATGCAGAGCTGATGATATCCAGCATAAATGGTTATGAGAGAAGCCACACCTGTTGGTTAGGGCCTTGAATAAAGCTGATGTTTCCTGAACCCTGACTGCCTGTGAGTTTTCTCCCTACACTATCCTGAACCTGCAGACCCACCGGCTGAAGGGGGTTGCAGATAAGGAAACTGGGCCAGCAGAGAAAGACCTCTCACCCTCCATCACTATCCAACACCATCCAGCGCCATCCAAGGTCTGGAATACAACATAATAGAGTCTGAAGAACTTTATATGTTATATAATTGGAAACTTTGATTATAAATTAAAATCTATGTAGTTGAATTTAGTTTCTATCTTATGGCCTGTATCTAACCAATTCAAAAAACTTAATTTGGTCACTTTTAGTTCAACTCAAAATTTTGTTACAATTTATAGCAGTTTTCTCCATATCATCTTGGACATCCTTGATCTTTTATTCAACTTCTAATAATCCACTGTTTAGAACTCCTTTTGAGTTTTTTTTTACTATTACTTATACTCTTTATTCTACTTAAGTTTTCTCATTTCAATACCCATACTTGTGTTTTTCTGGCTTTTCTGAATAACTATATCTTTGTTTCTTCGAGCTCATAAACACATATTTATAATTATTTTTAATTATCTGGGGACTTATTGAACTGGTTGGTGTTGTTTTTGCCTTCTGTGATATTGTTTTGCTCATTGAACTTTGTGGGCTTCTACATGTTTTTCTTATTATGTTCTAGTGTTCTTGCTGAACTAGGGGGTGAGTATTTGTAGTTAGACACCCTGACAGATGCTAAAGATTGGGAATTGCTCCTTTTCTTCTCTTCCCCTCTTTCCCAAGTTTTAGGAAGTGTAATCGTGTGCAGTGTGTAATTTTCTGAGTAGATTTGTTGCTTCAAGAGAAGTCAGAGATTTATCTCATCTGGGTGGGTAAAGCAGATTCAGGAACTGTGACATGACCCATTAATATGGCACAGGTTGGGTGTGGGGCTTCTAAGACCTAGTCAGAAGGCAAAATAGCCCTTTATATAAATAATCTGTTTGAATATTAGTAAACTCCACCATCAAAAAGTGACTGAATAAATCAGGAACAAAAGTCCATCTATTTGCTGCTTATGGAAAAACACATGTAAATTCACATAAAGGAAAGGATGGAAAATAATCATGAAGTCAATGGTAGATCAAAAAAGACACCCCCCCATCCAAAAAAAAAAACCCAACTGGGACAGCCATATTTATAGCAGACCAAAAAAGGATTCAAACTAAAGAAAGTATCTAGAGAACTTCTGTTTTTTGCTCCATTGTTTTAGGCAAAATTAATCTTAGGTTGACATCGTAAGACCTAGTCTGAAAGGGAGTATTTGGTATAATGTAAGTATGGCTAACCAGATATTTGCTGCTTATGGAAAACACATGTAAATTCACACGTTTTATATATACTCAGATCCTGGGTGATGGATACAGCAAGCATGGCCTCACTGGTGGGAAGGGGAATTTACATCTCCTTTGAGAAAAGAATGAATCTACGGAGCTGCCTGCTATGAATACGATGATTGTGTTTATGGATGTGGTCTCCTTAGTGTGATGTTTTTGGTTTGTTTTTTGTTTTTTGGGTCACACCTGGCATAGCTCAGGAGTTACTCCTGGCTCTATGCTCAGAAATTGCTCCTGGCAGGCTCAGGGGACCATATGGGATGCTGGGATTCGAACCATCATCCTTCTGCATGCAAGCAAATGTTCTACCTCCATGCTGTCTCTCTGGTCTATGATTCTTATGCTATTTTTTTCTATTATTTTTTTTCTCTCTCTTATTGTTTTATTTAGTTAATTTCTCTCTTTGGATTTTTTTCATTTTGATTAAAATTTACCTGGTTTTCAGGTTTGTATATCTAATATTTGGTTTGGATTCTTGGGGCTGGGGAAATTCTAAGCACTAATCTCTTTTTTTTTTTTCCTGATTTTTGAGCCACACCCGGTGACGCTCAGGGGTAACTCCTGGCTATGCACTCAGAAATCGCCCCTGACTTTGGGGACCATATGAGATGCCGGGGGATCGAACTGCAGTCCGTCCTAGGTTAGTGCATGCAAGGCAAATGTCCTACTGCTTGAGCCACCTCTTCAGCCCAGCACTATTCTCTTTTACCAGTAATTTTCTCTGTTCTCTTTTTTCTCTTCTGGAATTTATATAATTCATAGTTCCCCTATTACTTAAACTTTTGTGCCTTTTATTATTGTTGATGGTTTAAGTTTATTGATATAGCTCTCCTCATTCAGAATTTTATTGCTATGACTTCTATTTTTAGCTCCTTCAATTCCATTTGTATGATATCTTTCATATATTATGAATCAGTTCCTCTTGAGTGATTGAGTTTCTTTTCTATTTATTGCTTAATTTCTAGTACTATTGCATAAAGTGTTGATTTGGAATCTTCAACTAGGCCCAAAATTTTGCTGAATTAGATGACTTTTTAAAGGCCAAGTTTAAAGAGGTACCAGGATTTATAATATTGTTAATTATACTTTAAATGCTCTCAACATCAGAGAACTCAATTCTCTCTACCAGAATCTCAGTGACCCCTCACTATATCCTTCCCATATATATAAGTTAATATATAAGTTCATATAAAGTTCTGTACTATTAGACAAAAATCTTCATTTCTGTCCCCTTCTATTGACTTGTCTGGACTTCCATTCTTGTCTTCCAGCATGGCTGAATATCTTTGTTTCCCCATTGCTCTTAAAGCTTTGTAAGTACTGACAGTGGAGCTTTAAATTCTGAAATAGTTATATGAATTATCTGAATGTATATCAAATTTGTTATTTTATACTTATAGGCTAGTGTTTATTCCTCTGTTATTATTACTATTTTAATTACCAGGTATTGCAATTTCAATGGGACAAGCAGGTGTAGATTTAATTATTCTTACATTAGTGCCAGAAATTTTATGCAGGAAGTCTGCCAACTCCTAGTTTTTTCACCAACCCCGTGAGTGAGTAGTATGGAGTACAATATTCCTGTGCAGTTATTGGGCTGGGTCAGGGCTCCTTGGAGTGAGGCAAGTGGAAGGGGTGAGTTCTGAGGTTCTGTCAGCTCACCTAGATTAGGAAGGTTTTAAATTGACATCAGCTGGCAGGAGTTCCAGTTACTACGTGACTGGCAGATAAAAATGCAAGCAAGGTCCCAGGAGTTTACAATGTGGCCACTAGTTAGGGGACTTGTCCTTTGAATTAGACTATATCTTTACTTGTACTGAATGTATATTTTCTTTTTTTTCTTTTTCTTTTTTTTTTTTGGGTGGGGCACACCCGGCGGTGCTCAGGGGTTACTCTTGGCTGTCTGCTCAGAAATAGCTCCTGGCAGGCACGGGGAACCATATGGGACGCCGGGATTCTTTGGTCCTGGATCAGCCGCTTGCAAGGCAAACGCTGCTGTGTTATCTCTCCAGGCCCTGAATTGTATATTTTCATGGGACTTATTAATATTCTTTCATCTCAGATTTAAAAGCTTCCTACACTTCTTACAAAGTAGGTTTAATGGTAATAAAATTCTTTAGACAAAATTTTGTTCATTAGAGAGTTTTAACTCATCTTGATTACTAAATATTGCTAGTATTAAGTTTACATATTCCCCTTCTGTGTATTGAGAAAAAAAATCCCAAGATGTTAATGATTATAATTTGGAATAGAAGATTCTCAGTTTGAGTTTTGGCTATATGTTTAAGAAGGGGTGTTTAGAGCCACTCCTGATTGTGCTAAGGAGCTACACCTGGCTCTGAGAACCTGGGGGTTCTTAGGGCAATAGATGTGGTGACAGGAATAAAGCCAGGTGTGGCTATATATAAAGAAAGCACCTTAAAACTTGTTCTATGGAGTGAGTGAGAAATGGCTGCATGTGGGGGTTTTCAGGCAAAGTGCTGATTGCTCTACCTGCAGAGTCTCCACCGGGCTGTGCTTCTTCTGAGGAACTGAGCACCAGAAGGGAGCTCTGTCCTACCCTTCTCTGTCTTTCCTGAACTCTGGAAGCTCTCCTCAGAGCCCTGGGAAGCGAACTCCAAAGAAACTACATTTGGAAGCTACCCAGCGAACCAGAAACTGAGCACCTGAAGGGAGCCCTGTCCTACTCTTCTCTGTCTTTTCTGAACTCTGGAAGCTCTCCTCAGAGCCCTGGGAAGCAAACCCCAAAGAAACTACATTCGGGAGCTACCCAGCGAGCCAGTGAGTGAGTAAGAAATGGCTGGATGTGGGGGTTTCCAGGCAGAGTGCTGATTGCTCTACCTGCAGAGTCTCCACCCGGCTGTGCTTCTTCTGAGGAAACTGAGCACCGGAAGGGAGCCCTGTCCTACCCTTTTCTGTCTTTCCTGAACTCTGGAAGCTCTCCTCAGAGCCCTGGGAATCGAACCCCAAAGAAACTACATATGGAAGCTACCCAGCGAGCCAGTGACTCTCCTCAGAGTCCTGGGAAGTGAACCCCAAAAATACAGCATTCTGAAGCTGCCCAGCGAGCGAGTGAAAACTACGCCTGACCAGTGGGGCCCGACTGTGAAAAACTGTGAGTGCTGCCTGTGTGTGTCTCTCTGCTATCCTGTTGCGTGAACCTCCTGAGAGTGGGCTGAAAAGAGGCTCCAGAAGGCACTTAGCTCCACTTCGCTACGCAGCCGTGCGCTCTTTCTAAAAAAAGAACACCATCACAAGAAGAAAAAAACCACACTAAGAACTGTGCTGGATCACAGAAGCAAGAATTTCTCTCCAGACTGTATTCTCTGCTGCGTGCTTGGGCCTAAGATTTGATCCTGTGTGAGGCTTCATCCACGGAGGACTCCCCTACCTTGGAGTCAAGTCGGCCCATACAGAAAGGGCGGAGCCTGAGAAGTGTGTTGCCTGCATCATATAACCAATGAATACCACCACAACACGTAGAAAAACCCACAATACAAGTGTGACAATGGGGAAACAATGCAGGCCAGCATCAGACATAGAGAATGGAGATGACAATTCTGATGACCAGTTAACGACCAACCAACTAATCAATCTCTCAGATAAGGACTTTAGAGTAGCAATATGGAATATACTCAAAGAACTCAAAGAAACCATGAATAGAATAGAACAGAACACTAATAAGAATCAAGAAAATATGAAGACAGAAATCACAAAACTCCAAACTGAAATAACATGTCAAATAACAGGCCTGAAAAAATCAGTAAACGAAGTGAATGACAAAATGGATAAGCTCTGGGACAGGGTATCAGAAGCTGAGAATAGACTTGGTGCAGTGGAAGATGAGATACATAACAATTCCATACAACAGGAGAGATTGGAAAAAAAAACTTAAAACAAATGAACAGACAATGGAAAAATTAGTCAAAGAATGGGAACAGATGAAAATAGAGGTCTATGATAAGATCAACAGAAACAACTTAAGAATCATTGGAGTCCCAGAGACCCAGGAAGAAAATTTCCAGGAAGAATCAACGGTCAAGAACATCATTAAAGAGAAACTCCCAGAGCTAAAGAATATATGTGATCAAATCCTGCATGCTCGAAGAGTACCAACCAAAAGAGATCCCAGAAAAACCACCCCAAGACACATCCTAGTCACAATGACAAATCCCACAGATAGAGACAGAATTCTGAAAACAGCAAGATCAAAAGGGGAAATTACATTCAAGCAAGCATCCTTGAGATTTACAGCAGACCTGTCACCAGAAACACTAAATGCCAGAAAGCAGTGGTGGGATATTGTGACAAGACTGAATGAAATGAATGCTTCACCTAGAATACTGTACCCAGCAAAACTCACTTTCCGGTTTGACGGAAGAATACATGGTTTCACAGACAAAAAACAGCTCAGAAACTTTACAGACTCAAAACCAGTCTTAAGAGAAAAACTGAAAGACCTAATCTAAGACAAGACTACCCAAAAGACACACCAAATTTCGATATAAAGATGGCATTAAATCCCAGGACAATTCTTTCTCTCAACGTCAATGGACTAAATGCACCAGTTAAGAGACACAGAGTGGCTAAATGGATCAAAAAACTCAATCCAACCTTCTGCTGCCTACAAGAAACGCACCTGAATAGTCAGAACAAACATAGACTCAAAATAAAAGGCTGGAGAAAAGTTATCCAAGCAAACAACACCCATAAAAAAGCTGGAGTGGCCATACTAATATCAGATAATGCAAACTTTATACTCAGGAAGGTTGTAAGGGACAAAGATGGATATTTTATATTAATCAAGGGGTATGTAGAGCAGGAAGAAATAACTCTCCTAAACATATATGCACCAAATGAGGGGCCAGCAAAATATTTAATACAACTGTTGACAAATCTGAAAAACAATATCAATAACAACACAATAATTGTGGGGGACCTCAACACTGCTTTGTCAACACTGGATAGGTCAACCAGACTGAAACCCAACAAGAATATACTAGACCTGAGGAGAGAAATGGAAGAAAGAGGCCTAGTGGATATATATAGGACACTCCATCCCCAGAAACCTGGATACACATTCTTCTCCAATGTACATGGGACATTCTCCAGGATAGACTACATGCTGGCACATAAAACATACCTCCATAAGATCAAGAGGATAGAAATTTTGCAGACTACCTTCGCTGACCACAAGGCTCTGAAATTATTTGTGAATTCCAAAGGGACTCAGAAGAAAAACTTTAACACCTGGAAGTTAAACAGCCTCATACTCAATAAGCAGTGGGTCCGAGATGAAATCAAGAAGGAAATCAAAAGGTTCCTGGAAACAAATGACAATAAAGACACAAACTATCAGAACTTATGGGACACAGCAAAAGCAGTACTGAGAGGAAAATTTATAGCTTTGCAAGCACACATCAGGAAGGAAGAAGGAGCTTACCTGAGTAGCTTAATGACACAGCTAATAGAACTAGAAAGTACTCAACAAAAGGACCCAAAAATAGGAAGACAGAAGGAAATAACAAAGCTGAGAGCAGAAATCAACGAAGTGGAAACCCAAAAAACAATCCGAAAGATCAACGAAAGCAGAAGTTGGTTCTTTGAAAAAATAAACAAGATTGATAGACCACTGGCAAACCTAACAAAGAAAGAGAGAGAGAGAAACTTGATAACTCATATTAGGAATGAAAAAGGAGAGATCACTACTGATATGACAGAGATTCAAAGGGTAATCAGAAACTACTTTGAAAAACTCTATGCCACTAAAAATGAGAACCTGGAAGAAATGGATAAATTCTTGGACTCTTATAATCTTCCACGGTTGAAAGAAGAGGATGTAGCATATCTAAACACCCCCATCACCATTGATGAAATAAAAATGGTAATCAAAAGTCTGCCCAAAAAACAAAAGCCCAGGCCCGGATGGATTCACTAATGAATTCTATCAAACTTTCCAAGAGGAACTACTACCAATCCTGGCAAGACTCTTTCATGAAATTGAACAAGTGGAAACACTCCCAAATAGCTTTTATGAAGCCAACATCACCTTGATACCTAAACCAGACAGAGATGCTACGAAAAAAGAAAATTACAGACCAATATCGCTGATGAATGCAGATGCAAAGATCCTCAACAAAATCCTGGCAAATAGGATTCAATACCTCATTAAGAAGATCATCCACTACGATCAAGTAGGTTTCATCCCAGGAATGCAAGGATGGTTTAACATCCGTAAGTCTATCAACATAATACACAACATCAACAACAAGAAAAATAAAAACCACATGATTATATCAATAGATGCAGAGAAAGCATTTGACAAGGTCCAACACCCATTCTTGATCAAAACTCTCAGCAAGATGGGAATGGAAGGAACCTTTCTCAATATAGTTAAGGCCATCTACCACAAGCCAGTGGCAAATATTATCCTCAATGGAGAAAAACTAAAAGCCTTCCCTCTAAATTCTGGCACAAGACAAGGCTGTCCTCTCTCACCACTCCTATTCAACATAGCACTGGAAGTACTTGCTATAGCGATTAGGCAAGAAAAAGTTATCAAGGGAATCCAGATAGGAAAGGAAGAAGTCAAGCTCTCACTGTTTGCAGATGACATGATGCTCTACTTAGAAAACCCTAAAGACTCTACCAAAAAGCTTCTAGAAACAATAGACTCATATAGCAAAGTGGCAGGCTACAAAATTAACACACAAAAATCAATGGCCTTTCTATACACCAATAGTAATAAGGAAGAAATAGACATTAAGAAAACAACCCCATTCACAATAGTGCCACAAAAAATCAAATATCTTGGAATCAACTTGACTAAAAATGTGAAAGACCTATACAAAGAAAACTATAAAACTCTGCTCCAAGAAATAAGAGAGGACACGCGGAAATGGAAACACATACCCTGCTCATGGATTGGCAGGATTAACATCATCAAAATGGCAATACTTCCCAAGGTGTTATACAGATTCAACACTATCCCTCTAAAGATACCTATGACATTCTTCAAAGAGGTAGATCAGGCACTTTTGAAATTTGTTTGGAACAATAAACACCCTAGAATAGCTAAAGCAATCATTGGGAAAAAGAATATGGGAGGAATTACTTTCCCCAACTTTAAACGGTACTACAAAGCAATAGTTATCAAAACAGCATGGTATTGGAATAAGGACAGACCCTCAGATCAGTGGAATAGGTTTGAATACTCAGAAAATGTTCCCCAGACATACAATCACCTAATTTTGATAAAGGAGCAGGAAATCCTAAATGGAGCAAGGAAAGCCTCTTCAACAAGTGGTGTTGGCACAACTGGCTAGCCACTTGCAAAAAATTGAACTTAGACCCCCAGCTAACATCATGTACGAAGGTAAAATCCAAATGGATTAAAGACCTCGATATCCGACCCCAAACCATAAGATATATAGAACAACACATAGGCAAAACTCTCCAGGACATTGAGACTTCAGGCATCTTCAAGGAGGAAACTGCACTCTCCAAGCAAGTGAAAACAGAGATTAACAGATGGGAATATATTAAGTTGAGAAGCTTCTGCACCTCAAAGGAAATAGTGCCCAGGATACAAGAGCCACCCACTGAGTGGGAGAATCTATTCACCCAATACCCATCAGACAAAGGGCTAATCTCCAAAATATACAAGGCACTGACAGAAATTTACAAGAAAAAAATCATCTAATCCCATCAAAAAATGGGGAGAAGAAATGAACAGACACTTTGACAAAGAAGAAATACAAATGGCCAAAAGACACATGAAGAAATGCTCCACATCACTAATCATCAGAGAGATGCAAATCAAAACAACAGTGAGATACCACCTCACACCACAGAGAATGGCACACATCACAAAGAACGAGAACAAACAGTGCTTGCGGGGATGTGGAGAGAAAGGAACCCTTATCCACTGCTGGTGGGAATGCCGTCTAGTTCAACCTTTATGGAAAGCAATATGGAGATTCCTCCAAAAACTGGAAATTGAGCTCCCATACGATCCAGCTATACCACTCCTAGGAATATACCCTAAGAACACAAAAATACAATACAAAAATCCCTTCCTTACACCTATATTCATTGCAGCACTATTTACCATAGCAAGACTCTGGAAACAACCAAGATGCCCTTCAACAGACGAATGGCTAAAGAAACTGTGGTACATATACACAATGGAATATTATGCAGCTGTCAGGAGGGATGAAGTCATGAAATTTTCCTATACATGGATGTACACAGAATCTATTATGCTGAGTGAAATAAGTCAGAGAGAGAGAGAAAAACGCAGAATGGTCTCACTCATCTATGGGTTTTAAGAAAAATGAAAGACATTCTTGCAATAATAAATTTCAGACACAAAAGAGAAAAGAGCTGGAAGTTCCAGCTCACCTCAGGAAGCTCACCACAAAGAGTGATGAGTTTAGTTAGAGAAATAACTACATTTTGAACTGTCCTAATATTGAGAATGTATGAGGGAAATGTAGAGCCTGTTTAGGGTACAGGCGGGGGTTGGGTGGGGAGGAGGGAGATTTGGGACTTGGGTGATGGGAATGTTGCACTGGTGATGGGTGGTGTTCCTTTTATGACTGAAACCCAAACACAATCATGTATGTAATCAAGGTGTTTAAATAAAAAAAAATAAAAAAAAAAGAAAATGGTTAGAGAGGGGCCAGAGTGGTGGTGCAAGTGGTAGGCCAGTTGCCTTGTATGTGATGTAACGTGACTAACCTAGGACAGACCTCGGTTTGATAATCTAGCATCCCACATGGCCCCCCAAGCCAAAAAAAAAAACAACTTGTTCTATCTTTCTGGCCCCTTGGCCTTTTTATTTATTTATTTATTTATTTATTTATTTATTTATTTTGCTTACAGAAAGGATTCTGAATATAGCTAAATGATTATTATTCAGTCAGCTTGTGTATAGCCCTTTGGAGACATTTCTTAGTTCCAGGAAGAACTGGAACCATTTAAAAACTGAGAGAACTGCTCTTGGAACAGTTTAAAAATTTGACAAGTCCATCTTCCCATTCCTGACATAGATACCAGTGTAGTTTGAATACCTTGAAGGCTAATGATAGTTTTCTCTAGAAAACTCCTTAGCAAAGCTGCGGGACAGATTATGGAATGCAAGAGAATGTCATGTTCCTACCAGCACTCAACAGAGCAACAGTAGATATGAGCAAAGAACTGCTGATAGAGCAGATGGAGAGGTTTATTTTTGGTAATCCAATACAACAAATATGATGGGAGTTTAGATCAAGAAAGACATTCTCATAGGGAATGCTTTGCAAAGGACCTAACATCAGGAAGAAAACATTAACAGGAAGAAAATTTTGGAATTTAATTTAAAATTTTTGGGACTTAATTTAAAACATAGTATAACTTAAAACACCAAGAAAATTTAGACTATATTATACTAATATACACTTTCTGTCTTGATTGTCCCTATTATTAGTAGTAAGTAGCAGGTATTTTTCATACATAAATTTATCAATAAGTGAATAAAGTAAATAAGTAAAGAATCTGTTAAAATGACACAGTATTGAGGGTGAGGGTGCAGGTAATGCAAACCAGTATTCATTATCTACAGTCAAAATATTCCACTTTCAATATATTTTATTTTAATTTATATTAAAGAAAGTAATTGTTGTCATTACTTTTAAAGAAATTGAAGATCAAATTATTTATTTTCAAATACATTTTGAGAAAAGCTCAAATTATTATTATTATTATTATTATTATTATTATTATTATTATTTTGGTTTTTGGGTCACACCTAGTGATGCTCAAGGGTTACTCCTGGCTATGTGCTCAGAAAGCTCAGAAATCACTCCTGGCTTGGTGGACCATATGAGACACTGGGGGATTGAACTACAGTTTGTACTAGGTTAGTGCTTCCAAGGCAAGATGCCTTACCGCTAGTGCCACTACTCCAGCTTCAAAACTCATTTTAATGTAGAGATCATTACCATTAACACTTGTTCTTTCAACATTTAAAACATGAAAGGAAATAGTAATAACATCCAGCAGAAAAAATCCTCTCATGATAAACCTAAGTGAAAGAACTCCTTTGTTTTCAGAAACAAGGACATGAGATATTAGGTAATTTGACATTTTCTCTTTAGAATGTACTGGATAGTTTCTTCCTTTCTTCCTCCTTCTTCCTCTTCCTTCCTTCCTTCCTTCCTTCCTTCCTTCCTTCCTTCCTTCCTTCCTTCCTTCCTTCCTTCCTTCCTTCCTTCCTTCCTTCCTTCCTTCCTTCTTCCTTCCTTCCTTCCTTCCTTCCTTCCTTCCTTCCTTCCTTCCTTCCTGTTTTGCTTTTTTTGGGCCACACCTGGTGACACTCAGGAGTTACTTCTGGTTATGTTCTCAGAAATCGCCCCTGGCTTTAGGAGACCATATGGGATATCGGGGATTGAACCCAGGTCCGTCATAGGTCCGTCTGTGTTATCGCTTCAGCCCAGATAGTTTTCTTTGAGTAAAGACCAAGATATTTCTAACAGATCCTCCACTGATTGTTTTAATATAATATTGTTTCAGTTTTAACATTTTAACATTTATAGTCTCTTGAAGAATCTTTTTATTGGGGGGGCACACCCAAATACTTAGTACCAAAGAGAAAGCACTAAATTTTATATGATACAAAGGAAAAAAATGAGTGTTGGCTTTCTTTTTATATATAATAAAGATAAAATTTTCTGAACTTATTTTTCCTATACATAGATGTACATGTAATCTATTATGCTGAGTGAAATAAGTCAAAGGAAGAGAGATAGTCAACAGAATAGTCTCACTCATCTATGTTTTAAGAAAAATAAGAGACATTCTTGCAATAATTCTCAGAGACAAAAGAGAGGAGGGCTGGAAGGTCCAGCTCATGACATGAAGCTCACCACAAAGAGTGATGAGTCTAGTTAAAGAAATAACTACATTGAAAACTATCCTAACAATGTGAATGAATGAGGAAAGTAGAAAGCCTGTCTAGAGTATAGGCAGGGGTGGGGTGGGGGAGAGGGAGATTTGGGACATTGGTAATGGGAATGTCGTACTGGTGAAGGGGGATGTTCTTTACATGACTGAAACCCAACTACAATCATGTTTGTAATCAAGGTGTTCAAATAAAGATATTAATAATAATTTAAAAAAGTTAAAAAAAAGTCCCCTGAAAAGTAAAATTCCAAACCAATTTAATATATTAGTATAAGAATATAAATCTACATTTCCAACTGGAGTAGGAATTTATTCTGTAGATAAAATTAAATTGAAATAGTTTGAATTAAGAGACTCAAATATACTGATGATATTCAGAGACAGATAAGTATTTCTTTAAATAATAAAGTATGAAACAAAAATCAATATATAACAAACAAGTGGGTATGCAATAGAGAAATAATAGAAAATAAAAGTTTAATTTTGTTTTTTTCAGCAGTACCCAATTTTGCTCAAGCAGGGTTTTTTTTTTTAATATAATTTTTATTTTGGTCATAGTGGTTTACATATTGTTGACAATAATATTACAGGTTCACATTTACATAAAATCAGGGGGTTCCCATCACCAATTTGTCCTCCCTACCCCTCTGTGTTCATCCTACCTCCCATATCCCCCTCCCTCTCCCCCGGGGCTGCGAGAAATTGTGGTCCCCTCTGTACCTAGCTTACTACTTAGTAGTCTTGGTCTTGGTGCCTCCCTTATTTCCCCCTCTAACTGGGAGGAAGGACTACATAGTTCAAGTTATGTGGTTTTTTTTTTTTTTTTTTTTTTTTTTTTGGTTTTTGGTTTTTGGGCCACACCCGGCGGTGCTCAGGGTTTACTCCTGGCTGTCTGCTCAGAAATAGCTCCTGGCAGGCACGGGAGACCATATGGGACACCGGGATTCGAACCAACCACCTTTGGTCCTGCATCGGCTGCTTGCAAGGCAAACGCCGCTGTGCTATCTCTCCGGGCCAAGTTATGTGGTTTTATTTGAAGAAGAGAAAAGTAATAAACTGGGGTAAAAGTCTAATATGCCGAAAATGGGGGGAATCCTTCTAGAGGCTCTCATTGTCGGTTTGAGAGATGAAGGAGAAAAAGAAGGTGAAATACCCCTACAGTACAAAAAGAAGAGTCAAATATCCAGTGAGCACTCCAGTGATAACGATAGGCACCACAAAAAAAAAGCCATGGTCTTGAGTTAAAAAAACATGGCAGAGCACCTAAAGAAAGAAAAGAAAAGAAGAAAACAAAACAAAACAATATAAATATAAATGGGGACAACAGCTTCAATAACCACACCAAAACAAAGCAATCAACAAAAAGTAGATAGGTAAATAAAAATAATAATAATAAATGAAGAAAAATAATATATAAAAGATTAAAATGTTTTGTGCTTTTTGCCTTTTTTTTTCTTCCTGCACTGGCACAATAAATATTGGGGTCATTTGAAAAGGAATTCACTTGGCCTTAGCGCTATGGGATTTCTCCACCCTTGGGGTATATTGTCACAGGATTAACTATAGACTCCGTTCAGGTTCATTTACTCTACTGGTGGTGCTTTCGTGGTGGTTGGAAAACTTCTGCTCTGCGCTGGGTGATGAAATAAGAACGCTGTATCTATAGATCTCAGTATCAAGCAGGGGTTATTTTTATACAAGACAAGCACCTGACACTTGTACTATTTCTCCAGGAAAAATTTAAAAGTTGTTTATATGAAAAAAAATAAGAAATCTATTATTCTGAGTACACTGACTAAGTTGGAATTTGAACTATTAAATCTGTCTTTATTTTCCCTTTAAGCTAAACAGATTTTACAAGTCCTTTCTAGACCCTTATATCACAAAATTTCTTTTTTTCCCCCTCTGATTTGCTCATATTTTTTGTTTATTTGCTTTGGAGCTGCACTAGGCAGGGCATAGATATTATTCCTCACTATTCAGAAATAATTCCTAGTGGTACTCAGGGTACTGTCTTATGGGATGCTGAAAATCTAACCAGAATGGCCATGTGCAAGGCAAAAGCCCTACCTGCTGTCATAATGCTCTGGACCCAGATTTGCTCAACTTTTTAAGGAATCTCAGCAATAGATCAGTTTTTATTTTAACAATATATTTATTTAAAAATATTTCATAGAAAAAGTAGTATAGAATATTACAGACTATATCTTAAGTGATTTCTGTCACAGACATTATTTTTATATAAAAATCCTGGTACTTTTAGTTATTACATTTTTAAAATCATTATCTTAGTTGAAAGATCTTGTATTTAGTAAAATTTGATCTTTCTATTGTGGCATTGAAATAACTTTGGTTGATTCACAAATTCAAGCATTGATCTACCTAAATATATTACTTGGTTATTATATGTGGGATCTAGAGATTTAGGATGGTAGCGTTTATAATATTACACCTCCATAGTGGTTTGGAATAGCAAGCCTCATTTTTATTTTTTACCATTTTTCTATCTTTTCAACTAATCTTCATGTTATGATGGTTTAAGAAGTCTCCATGGGGCCGGAGAGGTAGCATGGAGGTAGGGCGTTTGCCTTTCATGCAGAAGGTCATCGGTTCGAATCCCGGCGTCCCATATGGTCCCCTGTGCCTGCCAGGAGCAATTTCTGAGCATGGAGCCAGGAGTAACCCCTGAGCACTGCCGGGTGTGACCCAAAAACCACAAAAAAAAAAAAAAAAAAAGAAGTCTCCATTAGGACATTTTTTCAAACATATTTACCTTATCATACGTTCTTTAGAGTTTACCACAGTTGGCAATTTTCTGTTGTGGTGCATTTGAAAAGTTTATTAAAGTTAAGGACAATACTAAACCTAAAGTATCCAACACAAAACTGAAAAAAAAAAAAAAAACCCTAAGAGACACACACTTTATTTTAAGGTTTCTTTTAAATGAAGCTGCAGTAATCAGTAAAATAATAGATCAATGAAACAAAATAGGAAAGATCATTAATAGAGTGAAATAAAAAATGGTCCAATATTTTTTCAAAAGTACAAAACAAATCCAACAGAAAAAGAAAAGTCTTTTCAGGAAATCTTGCTAGAAACAATTGAATATTCATATCATAAAGGCATAAACAAAAACCTTACACTATGCACAAAAGTGAATTCAAAGCAGATCATAGATCAAATAGGAGAAAACATGAGAATATTTTGATAATTTTATAAGATTTTAGATATATTCCTGAAAGCATAATCTGTAAAAGAAAAATTAATTTGAACTATATTAAAATTCATTATGTTGCTTTAAAGGACAGTTTAAAAGGATGACAATATAAGTAAGAAAATACTTGTAAATCATATATAAAAAACTTTTATTTTAAATATTTAGATAGTAGTTACAGCTCAAAAACAAAGAGACCGAGAAATATTTGAGCAGGGAAGGTGCTTGCCTTGCATATGACTAACCCAGGTTTTATCCTTGGAACATGTATGGTTCCCTGAGTTTACCAGAAGTAATCCCTGAGTGCAGATATAAGATTAAATCCCAAACACTGATGAGTGTACCCCTTCAAACTTCAAGAATAGTAATATAAATCCCATTAAAATTAGTTTTTATTATTCTAGAGAACCTAGAAGAAATAAATACATTTTTGGATTCCTATAACTTTCCTAAGGCTGAAGCAAGAAGATAATAGAAGATCTGAACAGTACCAATTATTATAGAAGAAACAGAAATGTAGTCAAAAAGTCGCCCTCAAAACAAAAGCCCAAGCCCAGATGGTTCTCTAGTGAGTTCTTCCAAACCTTTTTGTTTTGTTTTGTTTTGGGGTTTTGGGTTATACCCGGCGGTGCTCAGGGCCTTACTCCTGGCTTTGCGCTCAGAAAACCGCTCCCTGGCAGGCTCGGGGAGACCATAGCGGGATGCTTGGGATTGAACCCGGGGTCCGTCCTGGATCGCCACACGTGTTGCAAGGCAAAAAACCCTATTGCTGTGCTATCTCTCCGGCCCCTTTTCCAAATTTTTAAAGAGGACCTAGTGCTAATCCTTTTCTGGCTCTTTCAGTAAATGGGGGAAACAGAAATACCCACAATTTTTACGTGGCAAACCACCACCCTGATACCAAAAGCATACAGAGATAGTACAAAAAGGGAAAACTACTCATTGATATCTCTGATAAACATAGATGCAAAGATCCTCAACGAAATACTAGCAAATTGAATCCAACAATATATCACAAAAACTATACACCATGGGGAGGGGCAGAACTATTGTATAGCGGGTAGGTTATTTGTTTTGCACATGGCCTACCTGGGCTCAATCACTGACATCCTTATAGTCCACCAAGATAAGGAGCCTGACAGGAGTAATTTCTGAGCACAGAGCCAGGAGTGATCCCCTGAGCATAGTGAGAAGCCCTAAAGCTACTAAAGTACTAGGGACCACTCCTGGAAATATTTGGTCCAGCATTGGTGCCACACCTAAAAAAAAAAGCTCAGTGTACATTGCATTGTTGTTCTGACTTGGTGGTGATGTAAGTCATCAGAGTTATTCTTGAGAACCAAAATCAATGGCCATTCTTGGGTGGCTATGCAGTGTAGAGTCAGAAGTTAACTTGGGCCTGGATACCACAGTTCCACTGATTTGAACTATCTCCCTACCACTGAAGGAATTCTTAAATATCCACTATAGAGTATGCGGGTTTTTTTTTTTTTTCTTCCAGGGGAGAGCGCGAACACAGTCCCCCCCACTACCACAAATTAAGTAGCAGTCCGTGTTTTCCCCACATTTGGGGAAATCGCAAGGGGTCAGCACACCGGAGTGCAATAGGTGAGCCTCGCCCTGGGGAAACCACCTTCCGTGATCATGTACTCCCCTGCCAGGTAAGTATTTAGAGTATGGGTTTTAACGCAGTTTTGAATTTTTGGAAGCAGGAAAATGGTAATTTCTAACAAGCAGTGAATTTTCCTGAAATCTTAGATATCAACATATTTCTCATCTTTAAACTTACAGTACAACTGCATATAAGTTTTTGTATTAACCTCCTATCTTTCAAATCCTTAATGATATTAAATTTTGTTATGGTTAAGTCTGAGGCCAGTACAATTTTCTCTTCTTTATACTTTGCCTTTTCTACCTGGCTTCACCCATCACTTAAAAAAGTTAGTAACTATAGCAAAAGATAAAATATTATTCCTTGGGGCCCGAGAGATGGCATGGAGGTAAGGCATTTGCCTTTCATGCAGAAAGTCATTGGTTTGAATCCCAGCATCCCATATTGTCCTGGAGCCTGCCAGGAGCAATTTCTGAGCGTGGAGCCAGGAGTAACCCCTGAGCGCTGCTGGGTGTGACCCAAAAACAAACAAAAAAATATTATTCCTTATCCCAATCTAATTATTTTGAAATAAGAAATGTTTAGAAGATTTTCACTTTCAAGATGCCATATTTATAAATGCTTTGCATGTTTAAAGGTAAACCAGGCTGCCTAGTTTTTAAATACCAACTCTGCCCCCAACAGTTAAGTGAATTACTAAACTGTGCTTCAATTTCCTCATCTATGAAATTGTTAAAACTATTGTAACTCATAGAATTGTTATGAAGACTAAATGAAGAAATACTCAGAATTTGGGGGGGAGGGTTGGGCTTCACCCAGTGATGCTCATGGGTTACTCCTGGCTATGTGCTCAGAAATCGCTCCTGGCTTGGGGGACCATATGGGATGCCAGGGGATCAAACCACAGTCCATCTTAGGTTAGCATGGGCAAGGCAGATGCCTTACCCCTTGTGCCTCCGAGCCGGCCCCCATTCACTTATTCTCAATCTTAAGTTAATACAAACAATATTGCAATGGAAAATATTGTCATTTCACATTTTAGTAATGTCTATTATTTCATGCATGACCTTGCTTTAAACTCATTCACCTGGGCTTAGAGATATGGCACATGAGGTGATTTTTACATTCATCAGATATCTGTCAATAATTTCCTCTTCTGTGTGTGTGATATTTCTGTATGGTTTTAGTATCACAGTGATACTAAAAGAAACTGTTTGGGAGCATTTCTGTTTCTTCAAATTCCTAGTTGAGCTTGGAAAAGATTGGTAGTAGGTCCTCTTTGAAGGTCTGAAAGTATTCACTAGTAAGTACTTACTCTTTCTGGTGCTCAAATCTTCCATTATTCTTGTCCACTGGTCTTCATAACTTGGCATTCCCACCAGCAGTGAATAAAAATTCCTTTCTCTTCACATCCCCACTAGCACTGCTTGTTTTCATTCTTTGTGATGTGCACCAAAGAATGTGTGAGATGGTACCTTATAGTTGTTTTGATTTGCATCTACCTGATGATTAGCGATGTGGGGCATTTTTTCATGTGCCTTTTGGCCATTTGTATTTTTTCTTTGGCAAAGTGTTCATTTCTTCTCCCCATATTTTGATGGAATTATATGTTTTTTTCTTGTGAAGTTCTGTCAGTGCCTTGTATATTTTGGATATTAGCCATTATCTTATGGGTATTGGGTTAATAGTTCTTCCCCATTCAGTGGGTTGGCTCTTGTATCCTGGGCACTATTTCCTTTGAGGTGCAGAAGCTTCTCAGCTTAATATGTTTATCTGTTTATCTTTGCTTTCACTTGTTTGGAGAGTGCTGTTTCCTCCTTAAAAATGCCTTTAGTCTCAATGTCATGGAGTGTTTTACCTACGTGTTGTTCTATATTCCTTATGGTTTCAGGTCTGATATCAAGGTCTTTAATCCATTTGGATTTTACCTTTGTACATAGTGTTAGCTGGGGGGATCTATGTTTGCTTTTTTGTAAGTGGATAACCAGTTATGCTCACAGCACTCATTGAAGAAGCTTACCTTTTTCCATTTAGGATTTCTTGATCTTTTATCAAAAACTAGGTGATTATATGTCTGGGGAGCATTCTCTGAGTAATCAAGCCTGTTCCACTGATCTGAAAGTCTGTCTTTATTCCAATACCATGCTGTTTTGATAACTATTGCTTTGTAATACAGTTTAAAATTAGGGAAAGTAATGCCTCCCAAATTCCTTTTCCCAAGGATTGCTTTAGCTATTCTAGGGTGTTTATAGTTCCAAATGAATTTCAGAAGTGTTTGATCCACTTCTTTGAAGAAAGTCATGGGTATCTTTAGATACCCATTGCATTAAATCTGTACAATGCTTTGGGGAGTATTGCCATTTTAATAATTTTAATCCTGCCAATCCATGAACAGGGTATGTGTTTCCATTTTCACATGTCCTCTCTTATGTGTTGGAGCAGGGTTTTATATTTTCTTTTGTATAGGTCCTTCATGTCTTTGGTCAAGTTGACTCCAAGATATTTGAGTTTGTGTGGCACTAATGTGAATGGGATTGTCCTCTTAGTGTCCATTTCTTCCCTATCATTATTTGTGTATAAAAAGGCCATTGATTTTTGTGTGTTAATTTTGTAGCCTGCCACTTTCTATATGAATCTATTATTTCTAGAAGCTTTTTGGTAGAGTCTCTAAGTAGAGTATCATGCCATCTGCAAATAGTGAGAGCTTGACTTCTTCGTTTCCTATCTGGATTCCCTTGATATCTTTTTCTTGCCTGATTGCTATAGCAAGGACTTCCAGTGCTATGTTGAATAGGAGTGGTGAGAGAGGACAGACTTGCCTTGTGCCAGAATTAAGAGGGAAGGCTTTTAGTTTTTCTCCATTGAGGATAATATTTGCCACTGGCTTGTGGTAGATGGCCTTAACTATATTGAGAAAGGTTCCTTTCATTCCCATCTTGCTCAGAGCTTTTATCAAGAATGGGTGTTGGTCCTTCTCAAATGCTTTCTCTGTGTCTATATATATGATCATGTGGTTTTTATTTTTCTTGTTGTTGATTTTGTGTATTATGTCGATAGATTTATGGATGTTAAACCATTTTTGCAATCCTGGGATGAAACCTACTTGATTGTAGTGGATGATCTTCTTAATGAGGCACTGGATCCTATTTGCCAGGATTTTGTTGAGGATCTTTGTATCTGTGTTCATCAGGGATATTGGTATGTAATTTTCTTTTTTGGCAGCATCTCTGTCTGGTTTAGGTATCAAGGTTATGTTGGCTTCATAAAAGCTATTTGGAAGTGTTCTCGTGTTTTCATTTTCATGAAAGAGTCTGTCCAGGATTGCCAGTAGGAACAAACCATTTTAATATTGTTAGTACTCCCAATCCAGGAGCAGAGTATGTTTCCATTTTCTTCTATTTTATTTTTGAAGCAATGTTTTGTAGGTTTTTGTTTCGTATAGATCTTTCAACTCTATAGTTAACTGAATTCCAAGGTACTTGGTTTTCTGAGGCACAATTACGAATGGGGTTGTTTTTAAATATCTTTCTTCTCTTTCATTATTTGTATATAAGAGAGTCATGGATTTATTTATATTAATTTTGTAACCTGCCACTTTACTGTAGACCCTATTGATTCTAGAGCTCTTTTTGTGGAGTCTGTAGGGTTTTCAATGTGTAGTATCATATCATCTGCAAATAGTAAGAGCTTGATTCTTCCCTTCCAATGCCTTTGAAATCTTTTTCTTGTGTAATTGCTATAGCAAAAATATCCAGTACTATATTGAATAGAAGTGTTGAGTGGGCAACCTTGTCTTGTTGTCTTGTTCCTGATCTTAGAGAAAAGGCCATTATCTATCTTTCTTCCATTTGGTATAATATTTGCTGTGGCTTTGTGGCAAAGTGCTTTGATTATATTGAGGAGAGTTCTTTAAATTCCTATCTTGTTGACAGGTTTTTTTTTTTTTTTTGGTTTTGGATCACACCCGGCGGTGCTCAGGGGTGACTCCTGGCTGTCTGCTCAGAAATAGCTCCTGACCATATGGGACACCGGGATTCAAACCAACCACCTTTGGTCCTGGGTTGGCTGTTTGCAAGGCAAACACCGCTGTGCTATCTCTCTAGGCCCTTGTTGACAGTTTTTATTGAATGGGTGCTAGGTATTGTCAAATGCCTTCTCTGCATCTATTGACATGATCATTTATTTTTATTTTATTAATATGATATTTAATATTGATTGACTTGCATGTGTTAGACCATCCTTGAAACTCTGGAATAAGTCCTACTTGATCATGATTAATAATTGGATTCTATATGCTAGTATTCTATTGAGGATTTTTGCATCTGTGTTCATCTATTAGGTTACACCTTATTTTACCCAAAACAAAGATCATCCCTGGCTCCTTTGTATGTTTTTTATAACTTGGATTACCTCTAAACAGAGATAATCTTACTTGCGATCCTGGGTGGGATTGGCTCAGGATAGCCTGAGCTATCTGTCCTTACTGCCCCACTCAGGAGTGATCTCCATATTTAATAAAAATGGCAGTTCTGTTTATGATTGAACCCCAACTACAATCATGCATGTAATCATGGTGCTTAAATAAAGATTGTATATAAAAAATGACAGTACTGGCAGGCAGCTGGCTCTCCCGACAAAGTAGAAGACTGCCAGACTACACGTGTTTCACTCTCAGCCTGGTTTGAATTATTTCATGCGTAACCCTGCTTTAGACTCATTCACCTGGGCTTGGAGATACAGCACATGGGGTGATTTTACATTCATCAGATATCTGTCTATAATTCTCTCTTTTTTTGTGTGGTGTTTCTGTATGCTTTTAGTATCACAGTGATACTGAAAGAAATTGTTTGGAAGCATTTCTGTTTCTTTAAGTTCCTAGTTGAGCTTGGAAAATATTGGCAGTAGGTCCTCTTTGAAGGTCTGAAAGAATTCACTAGTAAGTACTTCCTCTTTCTGGTGCTCAAACCATCCATTATTATTCTTATCCGCTGGTCTTCATATCCACTGACACGACATTAAGTTTCTAGAGTAGTGCTTTGAATCTGATACCAGCTTTAATTTGCTGGATTAATTTCAAAATCTTCACTTATGAATGTTTACAATGAGAATTCACTTTCATTTATTGTAAGGCTCCAAAAGATTTTCCCCCCTTTTTGGACTACACCTGGTGGCACCCAAGGATTACTTCTGGCTCTGTACTCAGAAATTACTTCTGACAGGCTCTATACACTGGATATAGAACCTTTGTGGGCCGTGTGCAAGGCAATTTGTGCTACCCATTGTGCTTTCTTTTTCGCTCTCCCCCTCCGAGGAGCTCTTTATTTCATCCAGTAATGTCCTCTAAATCTATGATGAACTAGAAGACTTGGATATTTGAAGAGAGAAAGCACCTGCTTTCTGAAATGGGTCAAGTTGTAAATATTTTTTGTTTTGTGGGTCATCCAGTCTTCATTGCAACTATTCAATTCTGCTGTTGTGACATGTACACCTCCGTAGGCAATATGAATGAGTGTGGCTGTCGTGTAATAAAATGTTCCTTATGGGCCTAGAAGTTTTAAGTTTCATATCATTTTCAAGTGTATGAAATATGTTATTGTTCTTGGGATTTGGGGGAGAGTGCACTCACAGATTGCCTGCAAAAGTTCACTCACAGAAAATAGCCATGTTCAGATTAACTAGGCATGAATGCTGAATCTACAGTCAAATGCTGCTGAGAATTCAGCTGGGGTTTTTGGGTTATTTCTTGTCAGAGAAAGGGACCTTTCATTTCAGATTCCAGCTTTCCATTCCAGCCTCGGAAGACAAGCGACTTTGAAAACCATATATAAGCATTTATTTAAAAAAAAGGAAAAAGAAAGGAAGATGAGAGGTTTGTAGACAATCTGTGAATTTCTCCAGGAGCAGTGAGTGGCAGTTACCTTCCAGCAAGTGGCTAAGTCTGAAACAAGCCAAGGAGGGCTAAGTACAATGACATTGCAGACCCGTCAGTAACCACTAGAGAGTGCCAGAGCCTGAATTTGGGTAGATACTTTTTCCTTGGGCTTGAAGAATAGCCTGCCCTAAAGCCGAGGCAATAGATCAAAAGTATACTGACTGACTAGAAATTAATAGTAATTAATTAAAAACCAAAACATAGGTAGTAGAAGGCCAGTTGGTGGAATATAGTGGGAAAACAGATTCTGATTAATAATTTTTTGTTAGAAAAAATTGACGTGTAATAGTAATGGAAAACACCGAAAGAAATACATCATACAAATTTTAAATCACTCAGGAAAAAATATGAACAGAGAAAATTCAGTTAATCTAAAGCCACAAAAAAGGTGAGGGGTGAAGGAAGAAGCAACTAGATAGCAGAAAAAACAAAACTGATAAAATGAAAAAAAAAAAAACAACCAATATCATAATGAATAAATAAATGTACCTGATTAAAAATATAGATACCAATGGTTTGAGGTTCATGGACATATTATTGGTAGTGGGGTGCAATAATTTTGTATGTTGATAGCAGAAACTTTAATAATATTAATATAACAGAAATTCATATCTGAAGGAATAATAAAGTAGAAAGGCATGTATTAGATTAAAATCAATTAATTGCTTATGAGACATACATTAGAATAAAATTACAATTAAAGTTGAAACTAGGGCCAGAGAGATAGCATGGAGGTAGAGCGTTTGCCTTGCATGCAGACGGATGGTGGTTTGAATCCCAGCATCCCATATGGTCCTCCAAGCCTGCCAGGAGTGATTTCTGAGCGTAGAGCCAGGAGTAACCCCTGAGCACTGCCAGGTGTGACCCAAAAACCAAAAAAAAAAAAAAAAAAAGTTCAAAACTAGAAGAATGGGAATGACTATACTAGCTTAAATTAACAACAACAACAACAACAAAAGGCTACAGTGGCAGATATATGAGAGATCATTGAAATGACTTCTAAAGGTCAGTTTTGAGAACCCAAGTACTAAAAGTACAGTGCCTATCAAAGACTATGAAATCTAAAATGAGATACAAACTCTCAAAAAAGGACAGAGAACAAAAGAGTGTGTCCTGGAGAGAATTATGGATTGTTTTATGCTGCTTTTACTGGCATGTTAATGGGGAAGAGTGTGATTTTTCCTTTATGTTCTGCCAGAAAACTTCATTTATAGAGTTTGATTCGAGTCACCAGAGCTAGGGGAGCATATGGGCTTTATAAGAAGCTGTGACTTGCATGGTTTGATGCAGTAAGTGTGGCAGCTGTATAACAGCTGGGAAAATGTGCATGTTTATTATGACCCCAAAATGAACCTCACAGGGTGGCAGAGGGAATGTAGGACTGGCCCTAAGTCAAGAACAATGTTCCTGGTAAGGATACCAAGAAGGAAGTTGAAGATTATTTCAATGGTAATTCAATTAATTTGAGAGAGAAGTGATGTCAATAGCTGGTATCAAGGGAGGAACTGTGGAACCATTTCATAGGGGAAATTTCTGGGAAATCATAAAATTACACCTTACACATCCAACATCCAACAATACAGAAAACAAAACCCTTAGAACATCTACATCAGCATCCCATGGCCTTTGTCATGTAAACTCATAGGCCCAGTTTCACAGATTCACAACTGATCTTGGATAAGATGCAAACCAAGTTGTTAAAGTTTATGGGTACAACTGGCTGAAAACTGGTTCACCCTCAGAAGGGGGCAGGCCAAGTCTCCCTCCCAGCAGTAGCATACCCAACCCCTAGCCACCACTATACTAATGCCTCAATTTCACTGCTTTACAACTAATCTCTGTAGAGACACCAACCTGACAAAATTTCCAAGTACACTGGTTTGGGGCTTGAAAACCTGGGATTTTTTTCAGCACTGCGACTGTCAACTTCCTGCCTCTCCACATTGCTGTAAGTTCCACAGCAACTCCCATATTCCAACAGCTGCTATTATATAAACTCATCAGCCTAATTCTACAGATCTTAGAGCTCCTGGAGAGACACCTCCAAATTTCTCCATAGTAATACCCAAGTAGGAGCACATAAAATTAAATGGAAAGTCTACTAAGCTTAGTAAACAAAATTATCACAGAACACTCAACTAACAGCAAACAGCTTAGTAAAATCTCAAAGACACAATGACTTAGTGACCCCCATTATGAGATATAATAATTTTCACATTTTAAACTGAATTATTTTTTTATAATTCCATTACCCCTTTTGTTATAACAAATGCTTGGATGGTGCAAATGGAGCAAAGGTGATAAAAACAACCAATTTATTTTATAATGGTATCCTATTAAGCTGAGCTTTTTGTTTCTACTGTTGCATAAATAAGATGAACTATAATAATGCACATTTTTATTTTGTGCATTGCCATTTACAATATTAATAATGGTAGGGTTTTATGTGAACAGCATTACAACATCAAATCCTCCATGAGAGTCAGATTCCCTCCACATGTCCCAGTGTCATCACTCCACTGTCCTATCCTTCCATCCTCCTCCAATAACAGTGATACATTTTTCATTAAGTGAGTTATAATTCAATGTAAAAAAACATTTGAAATGTAAATGTAACACATAGGATACATGAATTACAAACTTTTAAAAGAATGTTCCTCTTTCTTATATTCCTCTTTTATTAGTTCACTTAGGAGACTTTCCCTTCTTGATTCTCTCTGAGCTTCCAGTCTACTTCATACTCTACATACCATGAAAGCACTCAATTATAAAATAAAATCTCCCTTATTTGTCTCTTTATATTTGAAGTTCTACCATCCCTATATGCTCACAGTAATTAAAGGGTGACTTCATCAATGCATTTTTGTAAAAGATGAGCAAATCGCTTAATCTCACAGAACTTCAATTCATCGTATAATAAATGTGTAAAGATATGCTACCTTGGAAATAAAATAAAATAATGCTTATAAATTGCCTAACATGGCATCTGGAACAAAATAATAAATGAGTGTTCAGTAAAATGAAGTTGGAAATAAGGAATCTATATACCATTTCATTTTTTTTCTAGAACTAAAAGAGACTAGGAGATAACTCAAATAGTAGAGGATATGTGCAACATATGCAATATTTTGAGTTCAATTCCTGGCACCATATAGCCCTCTTAATGGTACCACTAATTACAGTGATGGAAGTATATATAATCCTTCTAGTCCTCAGTAGGGGCAGGTGTGGTCTTAGTGGCCCCCAAGCACAGCCAGGCTGAATGCCAGGTGACAATGAAGAATTCTGAGTGCCACTGGTTGACTTTACTGATGGACTGATTTTTGGGTAGTTCTTAGCAGTGTTTGGGGAACCATGTGCTGTTGGGGATTGAGCTCAAAGCTCCTGCATGACAAGTATGTGGTCTAGCCTCTGAAATATTAATTCTATGATTTTTTTGGGTAGCACTTAATAGCACTCAGAAATTGCTTCTGGCTCTGTACTCAGAAATTGCTCCTGGCAGGCTCAGGAGATCATATGGGATACAAGGGATCGAATTTGAGTCAACCTCATGCAAGGCCTTACCCACTATGCTATTGCTTCATCCCCCTGATGCCAATTTTTTTTTAACTTAGAGAACAATTAATCTTTCTTGTAAAATGCATCCATCTAGCCTGAAAAAATTACTAAATATTGCCTGATAATGCAATAATGATAGTGCCTACTATGACAAGAGTATGAATGATTGACAAGATACCATAGAAATGTAAAATGGAAATAAAATGCCCCCCCCAAATACCAATATGGATAATGGAATCTAGTAGATTTTTGATAGAAACTGATAGTAGAAAGATTGAAGCACTATCATTAAAACTTGACTCACTAAAATCTTGCCTAAATACCAGGTGTTCTTCAGAACAAAAGCAAACACACGTGATAGTCCTCAACGAGGCAATCGTTGGGGCTAGAGGTAAGGTGTCTGCCTTGCAAGCGCTAGCCAAGGAAAGATCGCGATCGCGGTTCGATCCCCCAAGTCCAATATGGATCCCCCCAAGCCAGGGGCAATTTCTGAGCGCTTAGCCAGGAGTAACCCCTGAGCATCAACTGGGTGTGGCCTGAAAAAACAAAAAAACAAAAAACCAAAAAATATAACAAAAAGAAACAGACAATAGTTGAAAAGCATCCTGTATGTATATATAAGATTAAGATAGGGTTGATGATTACATTCAGTTGATTGGCTATTCTTATACACAATATGTACCATAATACTTGAGTATGAAGAACAACAACACATTTTTTAATATAACCTCAGAACCATCACATAATGTCAGAAACATTAAAAGAAAACACAATGTCCAAAAGCTAAGGGAATTATAATTTGCAGTAAGCACTGGGTATTATAACATAAATTGCTTCTGACAAAACCAATTACAGTTTTGATAGAATTATGAAATCATTTTCTTATTGGTTGGCAGTTATAGTTGAACATTAGAAACTATTTGCCAATTCCTCGGGCAAGTTTAATTCAGATTAAATTTAAATGTGAGCAATCACAAAATGAAATGATTTGATGAAAACTGGCTGAAGTTCTATAAAGAGGTCATGGTCAAAACAATATGGGAAGCTGCAAATGGAGCTCTCTCTGGATATAATGTTTTGAATAATAGAGGGATGGTGGAATACAATATGAAATGTTTTACTAGGTGGTTTTAGAAGAGTTGAAAACACAGGAAGAATTACTTTGGAGGAGTCCCAGAGAAGTTAAAATTCTCAGCAAGGAATCAGAGAGATAGTACAGAGGTTATGGTACTTGCATTGCAAGTGGTCAATCTGTTTGACTTCTGGCACCTTTTTTTGTGCCCTTGAGAATCATCAGAGGTGACCCCCTGGGCACAGGGCAAGGAATAAACCTTGAGCACAGTAGGTGCCTTCCTGCCCCAGTCATCCTACAAAAAGAAAAAAATCAAACAAAAGAAGAAAGGATGGAAATTCAAATTTCAATTTAAATTATGTGGTATAAAATTTTGTGAAAGACAGGTTTATTACAACTAACGGGTAAGAACCAAAGGGATAACAGCACATAAGGTGCTTGTCTTGCACACAATTCACACACATTTGATTTTCAGCATTCCATATGGTCCCCTGAGCTCTGCCAGGAGCAAACTCTGAGCAAAGGCAGGTATGGCCAAAACCTCTCCCTTGTCTTCTCCCCCATGACAACAACAACAACAACAACAACAACAACAACAACAACAAACCCAAAAAAGCCTGCCTGGTGCTGCAATTGGATAATACTCAACACAAAATTTGAAATAAAACCATGATGGTTTCTTCCTGTATCTTAACTCATGAAAAAGAGTTGAGGCTGACTTCTATATACTTCGGAAAAACAGAAAAACTAGGGACTAGATTTTGAAATAGTAATTAAATGACTAAAGCATCAGAATATAGAAATAATGACTAATATTTAAGTGAGAAAATATTTTAAGTTTATGAAATGCAACTTTCTAATTTGAGTGAATATCAATTAATTTTACTTTATTTAAAAGTGATTTAGTCTGTACTGTAGTTATGGTAGTAACATGGTTACAGTATTGCTAATATTTATGGTTTTGATGTAAAAAGGTACATGTAAAAAGTGTGGCCTAAACCCTTCACCCCCCAAAAATGTTACTGCCTCTTTATATATACCAAAATAATATGACCCTCCTCCACAGTCCTTATGTTACATGTGGTTGCTTATTCCTTTCCCTTCCTAGTTCTCTCTGCTCAATGCTTGGTAATATCAGTTTTTTGTTAGTTTGTCTGTTTAGTTTGTTTTTGTGGGGAAGATAGGAATGCACACGTGGCAGTGCTCCAGGGTTACTCATGACTCTGTGCTCAAGGTTGCTCCCAGTGTTGCTGGAAACAAAGTCTTGGAGCATGTTTTCAGACACTGAACTGTGGTTATAAATTTAAAGAAAAAAGTACTGGAGTTGGATAGACTGGTATGCCTGGAACCCAGAGTCTGTCTTATGCCAATAAACTTCTGGGGTGAGGCCTTTTTGTAATCAGGTCAAGGATTTTTTTTCCATTTTCTCCATTTTTCTGGACCTATGCAAACATTGGTGATTGCCACTATCACACCTTTACTATATTTTTTTTACTCTTATCCTTTAAGGAAAAAAATACAACTTACTGAACTTAAAAACAAATTACTGTAGTAGAATGCCTGTCTCGAATACAGGCAGGGGATGGGAAGGGGGAGGGGATAATGTTGCACTGGTGAAGGGGAGTGTTCTGGTTATGACTGTAACTCAAATATGATCATGTTACTTAAATAAAAATATATTTAATAAAAAAATAAATAGTGTGGGAATTTCCTTCCTTCCTTTGTTCCTTTCTTCCCTTCATTCCTTCTTTCTTTTTCTTTCTTTCTTTCTTTCTTTCTTTCTTTCTTTCTTTCTTTCTTTCTTTCTTTCTTTCTTTCTTTCTTTCTTTCTTTCTTTCTTTCTTTCTTTCTCTTTCTTTCTTTCTTTCTTTCTTTCTTTCTTTCTTTCTTCCTTTCTTCCTTCCTTCCTTCCTTCCTTCCTTCCTTCCTTCCTTCCTTCCTTCCTTCCTTCCTTCCTTCCTTCCTTCCTTCCTTCCTTCCTTCCTTCCTTCCTTCCTTCCTTCCTTCCTTCCTTTCTTTCTTTCTTTCTTTTCTTTCTTTTCTTTCTTAAAATAGAAAGTCCCAAAAATGCAGGATCTAGACTGTAGAAAAGACCTGGTTATATTTTAAACTTTAGAGCTAATGTTACTATAGACAAAATTGGGAAAATATACTTTTATTTGGAAATTGACTAATGTATGCTAATAATATCACATGTAAAAATCATTGATGTTAAAGATTTTCACTTAAAAAGACCTTATAAGGAGGCGTTTTTAAAATGCAACATTGAAACTCAAGGTAATTTAATAACTTATGTGGAATGTACAAAAATGGCACAGACATTTGAGGCAGAGTTCATCCTTTATTCCACTCTGTCACATACAGTTCCTGGATAAATACTGTGGGTAACCTTGAGTTTTGGGTCCATCGTATGTCTCTACAAGCCAAGCTGCTTGGGTTCCAATCCTGACTCCTCCCTTCATTATTATTTTAACCTTGACCTGTTTTTCTGTTTCTATAAAAAGGGAATAAAGCTTGTTTAAAATAGAATACTTTCCTAAAACATTTCTAGCACATATTAAATAAGAATTATGATGATGATTATTAAAATCTATAGATATGCTGCTGTTTAATATGAAACATCCTAGTGTTTTGAGGCATACATTTATTTATTTGGTCTTTGAGCCATATCCGGCTATGCTAAGGGGTTAATCCTGGATCTGCATTTAGGAATCACTTCTGGCAGTGCTCAGGAGATCACATGGGATACACTGGATCAAACTCAGTGGTCTTGTGCAAGGCAAGCTCCCTACCCACTGTATCCCAAAGGCATACACTTTTAGAGTTTGGAAAAAGAAAAAATTTATTTCCTGACAAAGACATAAGTTACTTTTGTAAGTCCCAAATATAAGAACTACTTAAAATTTAAAAATTATTTTTAATTAGGATAATTTAAAGAGAAATCACCCAAATTATTTTTTAATAATTTTTATTGTGACCAAAGTGAATTACAAATCTTTCACAGTAATATTTAAGTGAAATAGTGACAATGAATCAGGGGCATTTCCACCACCAGTGTTGAACTCCCTCCATCCCTGTCCACAGCGTGCATCCCACATCTCCCTCCTGTTGGTATCTTTTTTGTTTTAGTCTTTTTGTTTGTTTTGTTCTTGTTCTTTTTTCATCTTTTTTCCCTTTCTTCTTTTAAATTAATATTTTAACATCTAGGCAGACTCCTCCCAGTTTTTTTTCTTTCCCTTTTTCTTTTTACCAACAGAACCACATAACTTGAATTATCTTGTTCTGCCTCATAAATCGAGGACGGGGGCGACAATGGTACCAGGATCAAACAGTCATATGAACAATAAGTGGAAATAAAAAATGATCAGATTTGATAACAAAACCCAAAGACAATGAAAACAGAATCGATACCCAATCTAAAACAAGCTGTACAAGAGGGGACCAGTTCACTAACCCCCTCCCAAATTTTTTGGGTTTTTTTTTGGGTCACACCCGGCAGTGCTCAGGGTTACTCCTGGCTCTACACTCAGAAATTGCTCCTGGAAGGCTCAGGGGACCATATGGGATGCTGGGATTCAAACCATCGTCCTTCTGCATGCAAGGCAAATATCCTGCCTCCATGCTATCTCTCCAGCCCCCCCCCAAATTATTTTTAACCTAGAAAATGTTGTAAATATTTTCTTTATAGTTTATTGTGAAATTTCCAGGATAGCAGTTTTTAATCATTATTGCCTCTATCTGGTAAGGGTTAAGATTGGCTCTATAGGGACCGGAGAGATAGCATGGAGGTAAGGCGTTTACCTTTCATGCAGAAATTCATTGGTTCGAATCCCGGCGTCCTATATGGTCCCCAGTGCCTGCCAGGGGCAATTTCTGAGCATTGAGCCAGGAAAAACCCCTGAGCATTGCCGGGTGTGACCCAAAAACCACAAAAAAAAAAAAAAAGATTGGCTCTATAAAGTAATATGTACTTATATATCCAAGTTGCTTGACTCCAGTAGTGTAATCTCTGCATGTATATAAATATGTGTATACATACATGTGTACACATTTATAAATACATAATATGTACATAAATATGTATACATAAGTGTGTATATAAACTCAAACTTTGATTTTATTGTTATTTAGGAAAAATAAAAAGCAGAAATTCTTTACTTAAATCACCATTAAAAAACAGGAGTACAAAGTAGCATGTAACAATTTAACAGTCTTCAACATTTCATTGTTTTAGGCATCATGTATGATGATTCTGCATGTTTTTTAAAGGAAATAAAATTAATTATATATAATATAAATAATATTATATATATATATATTGTTTTTCGGGTCACACCCGGCAGCACTCAGGGGTTCCTCCTGGTCCTATGGTCAGAAATTGCTCCTGGCAGACTCAGGGGACCATATGGGATGCCAGGATTCAAACCACCATTCTTCTGCATGCAAGGCAAACACCCTACCTCCAAACTATCTCTCTGGCCCCGTATTTTAAAGTGTTTTACTATGGAGAATTTCTACTAAAGTAAATCAGTCCTCCTTCTTCTCACTCCAAGATGGTTAGTAAGCATTTATTATTATTATTGTTGTTATTGTTATTATTATTTTTGTTTTTGAGCCACACCCAGTGACACTCAGGGTTACTCCTGACTATGCACTCAGAAATTGCTCCTGGCTTGGGGGACCATACGGAATGCCAGGGATCGAACCAAGATCCATCCTGGGACAGCCAAGTGCAAGGCAAATGCCCTACTGTTGCATTATCACTTGAGCCCTGAGCTTAGTAAGCATTTATAATGGCACCACTTCCCTTCTCACTTTTCACTTCCATATTGTTTTGAAATAAATTTCATACATGGTATTATTTTACTGATAAATATTTTAGTCTCGAAGAAAAGAATTCTATTTGTTTAAACATAACCATAATTTTATACTCAAATTTATTTTAAATAGAAAAGTGTCAAAGAGAACATGGAATCTTTTATTCTCTCTCTCTCTCTCTCTCTCTCTCTCTCTCTCTCTCTCTCTCTCTCTCCCCCAAGTCTGTGCACAATGTGCTGTTTAGCCTCTGAAATGGAAGGAAGAGTATTTAAGTTTTATTATGGACTCATCTGTGGGTTATGGTTTCCTGTGCAAATAAAAAAATTGGATAAAGGTGTGCATTGTATAACATTTCTTATTTTAAAAGGAGACATTTATATAGATTTGCTAATATCAAAAATATAAAATATAACAAATATTTTTAATTTGAAATAATTATAGTTATGAGAGGAGAGAGTAAATTCCCTCCCATTAGTACTTTTAGTTTATACTGTTAACAATCACCAAAAGAAAGAGAGACCAGAGAATGGTTCAGTGGCAACCTACCTTGCACATATGAGGTTCTGAGTTTGATCCCCCAGTGATTTCTGGGGATTCCCAGACATGGCCAGTCTGAGATTTGCTTGGAAGTTTGAATGGCTGATTCTACCACAATGGAATTGAATACCAATTTTCCAAGCCTTCCTTATGTTATGCAATTGTTGTGAAGCTCAAATAAGATGACTCATGAATGTACAAATGTAAAAGCTAACTTGGCCCTGAGACCTCCAGGGGTGAGGTCCCAAAACCAAATAAACAAATTCATATATAATTTTTTTAGAACTTGCATTGCATGATTATTTTCTTTGGCTGGAGTAAGGAAAACCTCTTCAACATGTGGTATTTAGAAAACTGGTCAACTACATGCCAAAAAGTGAATTTAGGGGTCCGGAGAGATAGCACAGTGGCGTTTGCCTTGCAAGCAGCCGATCCAGGACCAAAGGTGGTTGGTTCAAATCCCGGTGTCCCATATGGTCCCCCGTGCCTGCCAGGAGCTATTTCTGAGCAGACAGCCAGGAGTAACCCCTGAGCACCGCCGAGTGTGACCCAAAAACCAAAAAAAAAAAAAAAAAAAAAAAAGAAAAAAAAAGAAAAAAAAGAAAAGTGAATTCAGACCTCTCTTTAATGTCATGTGCAAAAGTCATCAAAATGGATTAAAGAGGGGCCGGAGAGATAGCATGGAGGTAAGGCATTTGCCTTTCATGCAGAAGGTCATCAGTTCGAATCCCGGCGTCCCATATGGTCCCCTGTGCTTGCCAGGAGCAATTTCTGAGCATGGAGCCAGGAGTAACCCCTGAGCACAGCCGGGTGAGACCCAAAAACCAAAAAAAAAAAAAAAAAAAAAAAAAAAAAAAAAATGGATTAAAGACCTTGATATTAGACCAGAAAACAGGTATATAGAGAAAAATGTAGGGAGGACAATTTGGTTAAGGGAATCCCCCCTGTGACATTGAAGGTATCTTCAAGGATGAAACCATTGGTCAAACAAGTGGAAGCAAAGATAAAAAAAAAAAAAGGGACTCCATTAAACTAAGAAGCTTCTGAGCCTCAAAAGAAATGATTACTAAGATACAAAGACAGCCATGAAATAGTAGAAACTCTTCACCCAATACCCCGCTGATAAGGGGTCAATATTTAAGATATACAAGGCAATGGTAGAGCTTAGCAAGAAAAAAATAAACCCACCAACCCCTTGAATTTAAGCAATAGCACAGGAATAGGGAGTTTGTCTTGCACATGGCCCACTGGATTCAATCCCTGGCATTTCATACAGTCCGCCAAGAACCTTTAGGAAGGACCCCTGAGCTCAGAGCATGAAATAACCCCTGATCACTGCCAGATGTGGCCCCCAAACTAAACAAACCAAAAAAAGTAAACAAACGAACAAACAAAAACCTACCCCCCCTTCCAAAAGTGGGGAGAAGAAATGAAATACATTTTCTCAAAGAAGAAATACAGATGGTCAAAAGATACAAGAAAAAATGCTACATGTCATTTATCATTTGGGAGATTCAAATCAAAACAACAATGAGATACCATCTCACATCACAGTGACTGGCACACATCACAAAGAGCAAGAACAACCAGTGCTTGTGTGGATGTGGGAGAAAGGGACTCTTCCACTACTGGTTGGAATGTTGACTGGTCCAGCCTTTTTGGGAGAGCAATATGGATTGTCCTCAAAAAGCTAAAAATTCAGCAGCAATACCACTCCTAGGAATATATCTACGGGCCCAAAAATACAATGCAGAAAAGGCACCTGCATTCCTATGTTCATCACAACACTATTCACAGTAACCAGAATTTGGAAACAATCCAAGTGCCCGAGAATAGATGAGTGGCTAAAAATACTGTGTTACATGGACAGAATGGAATACTATACAGATGTTAAAAAAATGAAGTCATGACCAACCACAGAAGATGGATTAAAATGACACTGAGGGAACAGAACCTCTAGAACCACAAAGACTGACTTCATCATAAATCCCACCTCAGGATCTGTGCAGATACTGAGACCTCTAGACACAGAGGTCTGATTGTATCACCCAGGACAGAGCAGAAGTCTTCCAAACACCACAAAAGCACCACCGGGAGAGTAAATGATCCTGAACAGAGTCTATAGTTGATCCCATGACAATATACTCCAAGGACGGAGAAACCCCATATTTCTTAGGCCAAGTGAATTCCTTTTCGAATGACCCCAATATTTACTGTGCCAGGGCAGGAGGGAAAAAAACAAAAATACAAAAAGCACAAAACCTTGGTTATTTTTTATATATTATTTTTTTATCTTCATTTATTATTATTATTATTTTTATTTACCTATCTATTTTTGGTCAATTTCTCTGTTTGGGTGTGATTATTGAAATTGTCCCCAGTTATACTTATTTTTTTCTCTTCCTTTCTTTTCTTTCTTTATTTGCTATGCCATGTTTCTTATTTCAAGACCATGGCGTGGTTTTTTTTTTTGTTTTTTTTTTCTTTGTTTTGTTTTTTTTTTGTCTGTTTGTTTGTATTTTGTGGTGCTTATCGATATAGCTGGAGTCCTCACTGGATATTTGACACTTCTTTTGGTACCGGTGGAGTGTTTCACTTCTTTTTCTCCTTCATCTCTCAAATCGTTGATGAGAGCCCCTAGAAGGATTCCGCCCATTTTCGGCGTATTAGACTCTTACCCCAGTTTATTACTTTTCTCTTTTTCAAACAAAACCAGGCATCTTGAACTAGCTAGTCCTGCCTCCAGTTAGAGGGGGAAATAAGGGAGACATCAAGACCAAACAGGTGCAAGACTACTAAGTAGTAGGTCAGATACAGAGGGGACCACACATTCTAGCCGCCCTGGGGGTGAGGGAAAAGGAAATGGGAGGGAGGACAAAAATGGAGGTGTAGGGAGGACAATTTGGTTAAGGGAATCCCCCCTGATTTTATGTAAATATGTACCTAAAATAATATTGTCAACAATATGTAAGCCACTATGATCAAAATAAAAATTATATTTAAAAAATGAAGTCATGAAATTTGCTTATACATGGATATGGAGAGTATTATGCTGAGTGAAATGAGTGGGGTGTGTGACCCAAAAACAAACAAAGAAAAAAAATAAAAGTTCTTTACATAATAGGATCTTTACTTTTTTTTTTTTTTTTTGGTTTTTGGGTCACACCAGGCAGTGCTCAGGGGTTATTCCTGGCTCCAGGCTCAGAAATTGCTCCTGGCAGGCACGGGGGACCATATGGGACGCCGGGATTCGAACCGATGACCTCCTGCATGAAAGGCAAATGCTTTACCTCCATGCTATCTCTCCGGCCCCCGGATCTTTACATTTTATCTGAGGTAAGTCACAGTGATTTCTACCTAATTTGTTGCTTTATTTTATGTATATTGTTTCTTTGCAACCAAATAGCTTTTCATTATTATATAATCAAATTTTCTTTAACATTGATTCAATTTATTAACCTGATTATATTTTGTAGGATTCTGGTGCCAGGCCCCCCCCCCCATGCTGCTGATACAAGGGTGGGTAAGGATCTCTTCCAGGGTGTAGCCTTGAAGGCCGAACTCAGAAAAGAAGGAAGATTGTGAGCCACAGACCACTCATAGAGAAGCGTTGTCAGAGCAAAGGACTTTATTGAAGGTAGGGACAAGACTTTTAAGGGCAAACTTTAGGCAGGAAACAGAATGTGGGTAATACAGCTTAGGCATTACAGCAACAAGATGGTATGCAGAGACAACAGTCACAAGGTATGGCATCATTGATTTGGTTGGTATGCAAAAATAGCAATTACAATGCCTATGGCATCATTAAATCAGGAAGCATGTAAAGATACCAGTTGCAACGCTTATGGCGTTGTTAAATCAGGAAGTATATAAAGATATCGGTTGCAATGCTTATGGTACTATTAGCCTAGACAGGTTGTTTGGCCTGGATGACTTTCTCCTTAGCTCATCCTGCTTATCTCATAACGACAGGGACACAAGTCTCTAAACAGAGACTTTCTTTTATATTTAAGGCCAGCTTGCAGAAATCTTATTTTGCAGCCTCTCTCCCCACAATATTTTAGTATTAGTCAATTCTTAATACCACTGAAAGTCTTGTAAACAAAAAATGTTTTGTTTTTCCAAGGATAACATTTTGGTGAAAAAGTTTAGCACATAAGAACCTTCAGGAAAAAAAAATGAATCAAAACTGATACTATATTAAATTTAATGCAGAACACTCAGTATTTTCTGAATCTTCTTGATTGCCAACAGGTGCTCTACAATGTTGGCTGGGGAAGAGTTCAAGCTGTGCCTATTATAGTTTCTCTAGGATGTGCTCATTTTCCTTTCTGACTTCTAAACAAGTAAAAACATTGGTGCATCACACTGTGCTTATTTGTAAAGAAATTTCTATAATAAAAATAGACTCATAACATATTGGAGACTCTGGAAGTAGGGGATATGGATTATATTAACTCCCCTGGTATGAGCGTAAGATTATTTGGTGATGAAATTTTTGTTATAAACTTATAATTTATACTCCATCTCCTAAGGTCTCCATAAGTGCTTGACAATAATGGCATGACTCCTGTGGATACATTTACTCTTCTGAGAAACTGTCTAACTCAGCTTCACCATAAAAAATATTCAGGTTTCTTTCATCAAAATGATATATATTAAGTGAAAAAGAGAGATGTCTAGAGACTTTTAGATTTATAGCAAGTTTCTATTTAATTTCCTGCTTGAGTTAGAGAGAGATAGATGGCTGCAATATCAACATTAAATTTATGTCAGATTAGATTAGCTTTCATATTTATATTCTTATATGACTAGTCTTATTTGAGTCTCCCAATAATTGCATGAAACAGGTAAGGCTCAACAATTCCTTATACAATTCCATTGTGGTATAGTCATACAATCTGTATACAATTCCATTGTGGCTAGCCCTTCAAACCTTTAAGCAATTCTCAGACACCATTGTTTTTGGGATCCAGGTTTATATGACTTTCCCCCCAATAGTCAGCAGATTCCAAAGAACATGTCAGTTGTGGAAACAATCAGCAATACAAAGTTCTGTTTAGTCCTTCTATTTTAGTCAAGATAGTAGCTGCACTTGTGGGAGAGTTTTTGGTACCAAAATAACAGAAATAATGGTTTGAGTGAAGGCCAATTTCTGTCTTTTCTTATTTTATTGTCTGGTGACAGAAGCAATAGTGGTAGATGTAAAATAAATACACTCTCCATATTTCCAACCCTGGGTAAGTGGGTCTAAAGCAGGTTTGCCAAGCAAATTAATAAATCAAACCAGGCATAAGGATGGAAATTATGGAGTCAGGAAGTTTCTCACCCAGTGATCTCTGGGCCCACCAAACCGAAACTTCTCCACTCAATAGTTCAAATTCCAACCGGAAATGGAGGGCTGACTGAAAGACAAAAATTAAACTAGTCTAGGTGGGCTTTTACATGTCAAAGAGATGAATAAAAAGGAAAGACGAATCTGGGAAATGTCTGTTTTGGGTAAAAGCAGGGTGTGATCTTACAGTGGTGGTTTTAAATTAGGCTTGTTTGTGGGGTGGTCATGGGACTATACCTGAAAGTGTTATCTCAAATCTATTTCTTTGGGCCCGGAGAGATAGCACAGTGGTGTTTGCCTTGCAAGCAGCCGATCCAGGACCAAAGGTGGTTGGTTCAAATCCCGGTGTCCCGTATGGTCCCCCGTGCCTGCCAGGAGCTATTTCTGAGCAGACAGCCAGGAGTAACCCCTGAGCACTGCCGGGTGTGGCCCAAAAACCAAAAAAAAAAAAAAAAAAAAAAAAATCTATTTCTTTAATCCATTTATTTAACCACTATTGAATTGTTTTTTATTTAAACTATTCAGTAGGGACTTTGTTATTTGCAGCATAAAAATCCTAGCTGTTGTCTCTGATTTGCGTTAAAATGGAATTTAAGGATGGGCTAAATATGGTTGTATGGGGATAAGAGAGACCAGGGAAAAGACAGGTATAGAGGAAGAAGAAAGGCAATTTATATTTAACATTACACAAAATGAATTTCTATAATGATTTATTGCAAGTTAATTTTTTTTTGGCGGGGGGGGGGGGTTTGGGTCACACCCGGAAGCGCTCAGAGGTTACTCCTGGCTCTATGCTCAGAATTTGCCCCTGGCAGGCACGGGGGACCATATGCGATGCCGGGATTTGAACCACCGTCCTTCTGCATGAAAGGCAAACGCCTTACCTCCATGCTATCTCTCAGGCCCCATTAATTCTTTTTTTTTTTTTTAGGAGCCAGGAGGAACCCTGAGTGCTGTTGGTGTGACCAAAAACCAAAAACCAAAAAAAAACGTTAAAAAAAAAAGGAAGGAAGGAAGGAAGGAAGGAAGGAAGGAAGGAAGGAAGGAAGGAAGGTAGGTTGGAAGGAAGGAAAGAAGGAAGGAAGGAAGGGGGCTGGAGACCTAGCATGGAGGTAGGGCATTTGCCTTGCATGCAGAAGGATGGTGGTTCGAATCCTGGCTTCCCAGATGATCCCCCCGAGCCTGCCAGGAGTAACCCGTGAGGGAGGGAGGGAGGAAAGGAGGGAGGGAGGGAGGAAAGGAGGGAGGGAGGAAGGGAGGGAGGGAGAAAGGGAGGAAGGGAGGAAGAAAGGAAATAAATCACCCCATTAATTTTTAATGTGTAATAAATAATAATAAATAATTCTTAATGTGTAATAATAAAGAAACAATAGATACACAGTTAAGTTTTCTTATGAAGGCATCATCTAAATACAAAGCATGACTGGCAGTAATTTGTATAAACAAAAAACAAGCTCTTGATGAAAACACTGACTAAAATATATGTGAAGAAACCTACATGAAGACAATAATAGCCTTTTGATAAACAATCAATTAATAGCAAACACTATTTTGCCTAAAGATTTACATAAGCCAGACATATTTTATGTCATGAAAGATACTTTGCTATGTAATCTAAGGCTGTTGCTAAACAATATCTTGGATTCAACATTATGATTGATACTAAATAATCTTCACAGACTCAAGTATGCATTTATAAAGAAAGATAGGCCAAAGGGCTGCATGCATACGTTGGTGGCCCAGTGTTTGATCCTTGGCATGGTAAGGTCCCTAAAATAATGTCAATAAGTGATGCCAGAGCAGAGAGCCCAGAGAAGTCCTTGAGTACAATTGGAGTGGCCCAAACATCTCCTACCAATAATGAAAGCAAATAGGTGTACAAATTTATTAGCTGAAATTCAAGTGAGACAAAATTATTACAGTATTAATAGAAAGGATAAAAGAAAAAAATGATGAGCAACATTGCTCACTGATAGCATAGATATTTACTTGATGAGAGTACTTCACCATTAATAAATTGACCCCATAATTTAAACCTTGTGGGACATCACCTGAGCATCCTGTCAACATCTCATACTTGCTTCAATATGCCTGCAATATGCAAATGTGTCATCTCTTCAGAAGAGAAGCCTCCCTGAAGTCTCTAGGTTACCATATTGTCTTCCAAGCAATAAATACCTCCTTTTGTCTGTATTCAGTCTTCTAAAAGGCAGGTAACACCTGTTTATTCATCTCTTTCTCTTTCATGCCATAGCTTACAAATAGTAAACTTACATTAAAAAAAAACAGACTTGTTGAGTTAGTAAATTTAGGAGATTTGGAAAATCATAAGCAATTTGTTGTTGATTAAAAAAATAATACTGGGACAATTGCTTTAAAGTACTGCAGAGTAGCAAATTTTAAATGCTCTATAGATGTGCTCAAAGTCTGCATTTTATTTTGAACACCCAACTCCAACTTAGTAACTCATTGTCAAAGAAGATATTTGACAGACTCTGATTTTTGATTTTTTTGTTAAAGCAGAATTTGTCTAAATTTTAAGATCTGGTTAGATAAGAAATCCTTTAAAACATAATGTCTAAATTCATCATCTCTGTGTTTAATGAGTTGTCACCATGTCCTTTTGTCTTTTTATACCTGTCATTTAAATTTTATTCTTTAATTTTCTGAAATGCATTAAATGCTAATAGCCTCTGGCTACTAGTAAAATATTTATTTAAAAATTATTCACTAAAATATCCAAGCAACAGCTGAGCTCATAAATAATTTAACAAGTGGCAAACTAACTTTTATTCATATGCATAGACCTGACAACAGGGATGCTGCTTCCCAAATCCTCAGGCAAATGTAGTAAGAGAATTCTGGCAGAGGAGGAGGAAGTAGCCAAAGTAAAACAGAAATGACCTTCCCTATTCTATTTGCCATAACATTTGCATTTGGTGCTAGAATTAAATCTGGATTTTAACCTATTATTTTATAAAAGAGCACAATTGAGCTATACAGTTCTCATATATCTCTTTCAGATCAAACATTTTAATATTGGTAATTAAATTATTTTTTATTTAATGAGGTTTTTCTGATTTATAGTACTCATAATGATGTTTTCATATAATTTATATAATTCTAACACCACACCCATCACTTGGATACCCAACATCTCTTCTTCAAGACCCCAAAGATACTTCCTACACACTCCCTCCCTAATTGCGTGGAGCAGTTTTCCCCTTGTGTTGCTTTTGTTCCTTCCTTGCTATTTTGCTACCTTATATTTATAAGTCTCACATATAAGACAGATCATTCTATATCTATCCTGTTCTTCCTAATTTTACCCAGAACATCCTCTATTTTCATTCACGTTGCTGAAGAGTGCATGATGTAGTTCTTTCTTTTTTTTTTATTTTTAATTATTTTGATTTTGTTCTTTCTTAGAGCTTCATAGTATTCATTGTCTATATATACCACAACTTCTTGATTCACTTACCTGTTGTTGGCATTTGGTTTTTTTTCATATCTCAGTTATTTTCCTAAACACTGTGATGAAGATAGTTGTGCATATCTCCTTTTGAATAATATTATTTTTAGGTTGGGGATAACTGTCAAGTGGTATATCTAGGACATATGAGAGTTATATTTCTATTTTTTTGGGAGAGCTCTTTATATTGATTTCCATAGAGGATGAACCAAATGGCATTTCCACAAACAGTGGATGAGGGTTCCTTTCTCACCACAACACCACCAATACTTGCTGTTTCTAGATATGTACTCATGGAGAACAAAGGCTTGAAGATCAAACCTCTTTTGCTTAAAAATATTTTTTATCTAACTTTAAATTTGATATTTATGTTAGCTGTCAAATAAATGTAATTTTGGCCATGGGCATATGACATGGCAGATAGTAGGGTAGAAAGCCTGTCTTGAAGTTATGGGTTCCCACATCACTATGGGTCATTTGAAACACTGCCTTTTCTACTTTGATACATTTCCAGTGTTATCCCATAAGTTATGACCATAAGTATGAAAGTTTTGGATATCACAACAACAAAAGCAATAAAAAAGGGAAAGAAAGAACATTTAATGAAATCTTACTTGATACAAAATTTGATTCAAAAGACAAATACTTTTGAAATATTACTTTTTATCTATAATGGCCAAATTTATACTTACTCAGTTGCACAGTGTATGACTATAATATAAAATTTGATAAGAAAATGCATATTATTGGGACAGAAGTTTTGGCACAAGCAGCAGGGCGTTTGCCTTGCATCGCTAACCTAGGACAAACTGTGGTTCAATCCCCCGGCATCCCATGTGGTCCCCCAAGCCAGGAGCGATTTTTGAGCACATAACCAGGAGTAATCCCTGAGCATTACTGGGTGTGGCCCCCCCAAAACAAAAACAAAAAGAAAGGAAGAAGAATAAAAGAAAGAAAGAAAGAAAGAAAGAAAAAGAAAGAAAGAGAAAGAAAGAAAGAGAAAGAAAGAAAGAAAGAAAGAAAGGAAGAAAGAAAGAAAGAAAGAAAGAAAGAAAGAAAAAGAAAGAAAGAAAGAAGAAAGAAAGAAAGAAAGAAAGACAGAAGAAGGAAAGAAAGAGAAGAAAGAAAATGCGTATTATTGGTGATGGGAGACTTTAGAATGCAGCACTATTTTTTCTCTCTTTTTAAAAAAATGCATGCTTAATAAAGCAAAAACATTATAGGTTAACATGCAATTATTTCCGATTTTCCTTGTGTATATACTCTTTGACTTTTTCTTTCCTAGAAAACAAAGTCCTTTTTTTTTTTTTGAAAGTGAAGACTAATCCATGATAGAATGGTTGCCACAAAGAGCAGGTGTGTGCAGTTAGGGCAGAGAATATACCATTATGACAATGACAGTTGGAAATGATTCCTCTGGACAAGAACTGGGTGCTGAAAGGATAGCATGATACCACTTCAGTAACAATATTGCAAAGCACAGTGTCAAAAAAGACACTGTGAGACAGATGATGTGAGACACTGTGAAGACAGATGAGAGATCACACACACACACACACACACACACACACACACACACACACACACACACACAGAAATGCCTGCTATAAAATAAGACAGGAGGAAGATGAGGAGGGAAGAGGGAAGAAGGAAAATTGGGGCCATATTGGTGGCAGAAAATGTGCACTGATGAAGGTATGGGTGTTAGGTATTTTATGAGTGAAATTCATCATGAACAACTTTGCAACTGTATCTCACGGTAATTGAATAAAAAATTATTATAAAAAAGAAAGTTACAGGGTCTTACTCATAATACATGAGTTTTTGTTCCCTGTTGCTGGTTGTTAATAAAGGCCATACCTGGAAGAGTGGGATCCAAATGAAGCCCTCCAAGGCATAGGTGTACGTTAAGCATATATTTTAAACACTAGAGTCAGAAACTTGGCCATTCATTGTGAGATTTTGATTTTATTTTAGTTAGTGGGTGCTGGGAAGGTGAGGGACAGGGTACAGTGTATTTTATGGATTGTACAGTGACAATGTTTTTGTTTGTTTGTTTGTTTGTTTTGTGTCACACCCGGCAGTGCTCAGGGGTTACTCCTGGCTCTATGCTCAGAAATCGTTCTTGGCAGGCTCAGGGGACCATATGGGATGCCGGGATTTGAACCACCGACCTTCTGCATGCAAGGCAAACGCTTTACCTCCATGCTATCTCTCAGACCCGACAATGTATTTTCTAAGGGCTCTCTTAACCCCCTCACTTCATCTGGGACACTTTTATTCTTATTGACATAGTACTGCTTTACAAATTTGTATGTATTTTAGGGTATAATTTCATACCTCTTCTAAAATATACCACCACACCGTAATGACCTTTAAACTCCCAATGTCAAGTTCTGTATGACCTCCCTAGTCAATTTTTTTTTCTGGAAACCTCAATTTGAGCGATCAGATTCTACTTGGTTTTGCTTAGCTTTGATTGATATAAAATTTTCTCAGCTTGACCACCATCCTACCCAGCATGTCAGTTCAAGTTGTAGAAAATGTCAAGAGTTACAGCTAAACTTTCTTAAACTTATTTTCTTACAGCTAAATAATACTCCATGTATACTATGTCATCATCATTCATTCATTTGTTATTGGACACTGTTTTTTCCAAATTTTAATTATAGTAAGAGACAGTAGAATAATGAACTTAATTAAAATAAACATGGCAGCAATGAACATAAATATGCATGGATCTTTGTAAATTGTTTTATTTTAATTGATACGTAAGAGAGAAAATTCTGGATCATAGAGCATCCAGTATAAAGTGAATCTCATTGTCATTTTGATTTGATTTTTCCTAATAAGTGATTATGATGAACCTTTTTCATGTACCTGTTGACCATCAGTTATGTTTTCTGTGGTAAATTGTTCAACTCTCCTATGATGCACTTTTTTGTGTGTGTGTGTGTGGTTTTTGGCTCACACCCAGCAGTGCTCAGAGGTTATTCCTGGCTCTGTGCTCAGAAATTGCTCCTGGCAGGCACGGGGGACCATATGGGATGCCGGGATTCGAACTGATGACCTTCTGCATGAAAGGCAAACGCCTTACCTCCATTCTATCTCTCTGGCCCCAATGATGCACTTTCTTAGGCAGGGGTATCTCCCAAGTAGTACTCAAGAGCCCAGTAATTCTACCGGAATCTACAGCCTATTGGACCAGAGCTATTCTGCAAAGGTATAAGGTTATGTTATTGTAACCTTGCAATGGCACCACTAGGGGGACCACATAGTATTAGTGATGGAAATGAAGTTAGCTTCAGTCAATGCAATAACTTAATTTCTATACTCTTTGTTTTCTTGTTGTTGAGTTTTTATATGTGTGATTTGCTTTCATATCTTGGCTATTAACCCTTTGTCAGATGTATGGTGTAAAATGTTTTCTCACATACAGTTGTGTATCTATTCATATTAATAATATTTTCCTAAGCTGCACAGAAGCTTTATCGTTGATGTAATGCTATTTGTTTACACTTGCTTCTGTTTTCTAACCACTGGGTTTAAATCCCTGAAAGCATCATAGAAGTCAATATTATAACATGTTTTGTCATAATAACTTCAGATATTCACATTAAAGATCTAATTTTTTAAATAAATTTAACCCAGATTTATTAAATAAATTTATTTATTTAATATTTTTAATAAATAAATGTATTTATTAAATAAATTTAACCCAAATTTAGATTAAATATACTCAGGTATTTAATCCATTATTAATTTATTTTTTTGTATGTAAGTTTGAAATTAAAATCCAGTTTCATTCTTTTGCACATGGAAAACTTTTCCAGCACTATTTATTGAAGAAATATCTTTTTTTTTTTTTTTTTTTGGTTTTTGGGCCACACCCGTTTGACGCTCAGGGGATACTCCTGGCTAAGCGCTCAGAAATTGCCCCTGGCTTGGGGGAACCATATGGGACACCGGGGGATCGAACCGCGGTCCGTTCCTTGGCTAGCGCTTACAAGGCAGACACCTTATCTCTAGCGCCACCTTCCCGGCCCTGAAGAAATATCTTTCTGCATTTTAAGCTCTTATTTCCTTAATTATAAATTAACTATATACATTTGTGGGAATTTACCTGAGTTCTCAATTCTATTGTTATGGAATTTATACTGATGTGAGCTAGCCAAAAAAAAAAAAAAAAGAAGAAGAAACAACAAAAAAACAAGTGATGAACTCTGAGTTGGGAGAACTCAGTTTCTTTCTTTCTTTTTTTTTTTTTTTAAGGTCACACCCGGCAGTGCTCAGGGGTTACTCCTGGCTGTACACTCAGAAATCGCTCCTGGCAGGCTCGGGGAACCACATGGGATGCCAGGATTCGAACCACTGACCTTCTGCATGAAAGGCCTTACCTCCATGCTATCTTTCCGGCCCCCTAGAACTCAGTTTCTTATACTAGTGGACCCAGTGGAGTCCAGGCTAGAAAGACTAGGGTTTGGACAAGATCAGCTATCTTGCTTTTATAGTTTATCTGATGGGGGAAGTAGCCTTTACAGGCAGCTGAAGGGAAAGAAGAGAACAGAACTTCTCAAACATGTTATTTACAAAGTAAACTCAAGTCTATTTCAAGAACATAAGCACATTCTGAATAAATCCTGCAGTTGCAAAGGAAAATAAACATTGTCTTTCCCTCTCAAATCCTTGCTGGATTGTATGTATCCCATCTTATTGTTTTATATCTTTTTTGTAGTTAGTAGTGGCAGGTTAACTTTTGTTAACTTTTGTGTTTAGTTATTATTTTAATATCTAGACTTGTTTGCCCCTTGATAATAATATGTATGGGCACTGTAGGAGTGCCCTTTTGCAGTTGTTGTATGTGTTATGCACACAGAAATATTTCCACAGGGTAATTATTTGTCATATATTGGTGTGAGAATTTTATTACAATGAGTACGGTATGATTTTAGCTTTAGGCTTGTTTAAGACAAACAACTAGGACTTCAATTTCTCAGGGACAAAATGTTGTTTTTCTCTAGAATGAGTGGTTTTATTGACTTCTGTCTACTACTTCTATATTCTACTATTCTATACGTTAAACTGAGGGATAATACTTTGAAATCTTCATTTTCATATGCAAGTCTCAGTTCCAGTACCACATCACATAGGCCTTAAGGGTTCATCATTTATTCCTTCTAGCAGTACTAAAACAAAGATGCATATAGAAACTGATAATAGTCCCTGGAGCATCTCAGCAGCTGCTTTATATAAGCATCTCCTACCATTCTTGCATCATTTCTGCACCTGCATTTAAATATACTCCTCCACCCACACCACAACTTAAAGTTTTTCCCCAAACTTACGTCTTTGCTTACTATTTTTGCTTCATTTTTTTATATGTCTGTAAAGGAAAATTTCCATTGCATCTTAGACTACAATCTCATTTATTTATTTTCCTCAAAAGTACTGGTAAGTAGAAGAAAAACAGTGCAAATGTAGAAATGAAGACAATGAGAAAGTACTTGACATTTTACTAATTAAAAGATACCTTTGATTCAGAGAAGCATAAACTCTTTTTTTTTTTTTTTGAGGGGGGACACAACCAGTGATGCTCGAGGATTACTTTTGGCACTGCACTCCAAGTGGGAACCAAATAGTGCTCAGGGGATCATGTGGGATGGCAGGGATCAAACCCAGATTGGCCGTGTGCAAGGCAAACACCTTACCTTCTGTACTAACTCTCCAGTCTCTAAGAAACATAAACTCTTAAGATAAAATCATAAAAACATAAACAATTATGGTAGTAACGATGTACTGAAAAAACTTTAGGAATCAGAGTGTAAAATAAAAATATCCACTCATCGGTAAGACTGCCCCAAGCACCGTGTTTCTAACCCTTTAGGCCACCGACTGGTCTGATGAAGCAGGGTAGCGGGCAGAGAATACACCAAGCCAGTGAGTTAAAGTTTCATTAGAGATAGTCTGCTTTTTGCCTCATGGCCTTTCTCTGTCATGTGCTCCCTCTGTCATGTGCTGCCTACGCGCACCCCCAAAGCCAGGACTGTTCCTCTTTATTCATATTTTGACTATAATCTATCATCCCAATGAGTCCAATTTGCCCTATCACTCCAGGTACCAAGGTATGAATACAAAATGGAGAAAGAGGACCAAACTGAGGGCATGCTTTCTTTAAACTGACCGAGATAATCCATACTTAAACCATCATAGGTTGGGACCATTTCTCTTGGTTGGGAGAAATTAGTTCTTGATTCTGTCTCACTGCCGATTCCTTTAAGAACTGGCTCTCATGGTCAGATATTTTTCAGATGGGGTTCTTTTGTTTCTGAATCTGTATTAATTCCGATCTCTTAAAGAACTGGTCGTTTTGGTGAATTAATTTTCCTGGTGGGGAAAGCTTAGTTCTGATTCTATATTTATGCTAATCTCTCTTATGACTAACCATTGTGGGGGAAAGATTGTGTCTGCACCACTCTCCATGGACATCTATGAGGGGGAGGAAGGAATAGTATCTGTACCACACTCCCTGTAAATTTGTGGGGGGAGAAGTAGGGTCTGTACTGAACCCCCCCGCAAAGTTTATAGTAGAGGGGGTTTTGGGGCTGCCTTCTGACTCAGCTGACTGGGCTATGTTAGTTTCTTGTACGAGATCAAAATCTTTGGTTGAAATATTTGGAAGTTCCTCTATATTATCCAGAGATAATGCTGACCCATGCTGGAGTCTGGTGGTACTAACTAAGGGGTCTTCTGGCCCATCGCCAGTAGGTGACAGTGTAGGGCCAACCTCAGGGTTTTGGGTCTGAGCATGTGTCCTGCCTGGTGAAGGGAATGTTGCACTGGTGATGGGTGATGTTCTTTACATGACTGAAACCCAAACACAATCATATTTATAATTTCGCTCCCACTTATCTGCAAACAAATGTATTACAACTGACTTTGTCAACTATGTGATACATGCTCTTTAAATACAGTAAATTAAAAAAAACTGGGGGCCGGCACGATGGCGCTAGAGGTAAGGTGTCTGCCTTGCCAGCGCTAGCCTAGGACAGACCGCAGTTTGATCCCCCAGCATCCCATATGCCCCCACCCCTACCAAGCTAGGAGCGACTTCTGAGCGCATAGCCAGGAGTAACCCCTGAGCGTCACAGGTGTGGCCCAAAAACAAATAATAATAATAATAATAATAATAATAATAATAATAATAATAATAATAATAATAATAATAAAATAAATAGGGGGCCACAGTGGGTAGTGTTTAGGGCTTACTCCTGGCTCTGTGTTCAGGAACAGTTTTGCTATTCTATCTGCTGTAGCTCTTCTGTCTTTTCATATCTTTATACATACTCTGCTCCTGCTTTTTATGCAACTCATTTTCCATTCTACTTCATGTCTCTTGGGCATAATTAGTCAATTTCTTCATGACTCAACTCTTTTGACCTTCACTTTTGCCACCTGAAATTCTTTTTCAATTCTTTGCTAAATAAGACTAAACTGTAAGACTGTGTTGTACTCCAAGAACACCACAGTTCATATTGCTATTACTTTTGTCTCGATTCCTATGAATTTTGTAGGTACACAATTAACTAAAGGTTTTAAATGAGTGAACTTGTGCCGATTTCTATAGCTTCTCATGTGTTAGTTTTCTGAGTTCTTTATCATTCCTTTAATATTGTTATCATCCCTTACGTGCCAGACCATGCATGAAGGTCTAGGTCTAAAGTCATATTCGAAACATTCATATCTTATTTCTATTTCTGCATCATTTAAATCACATGAAGTAGAGTAACGCAGAGCCAGAAAGAGGCACCTATTTATACACACTGCTAACTATAAAATGATGTAAGGTAAGTGCAAAGGCCACACTTGACTGAAATCTGGAGTGACACTCTGGGGCTCATTGAACCCCAGAGTTTGTTTGCTTAAAATGGCTACATGCATTCGAAAACAAAGAGAAGCTAAATATAAGATTGATCTTCAGGCTTGGAATGTTAATGCTTCAGGCGATAATAGACTTTTGTCCAAACTAATGAAAGGGCATGGGAACTAAAAGAATGACTATAGATTATTTTAAAATTATAGGGCTCCATATTGAATACAGAAAGGTGTTATTTGACTTTCCAGGAAATTTAAGGTAATCACAGTCTGCTGCAAGCTACCATACATATGAAGGTGTTTTGTTGAGGTATCTTTAAATAAAAATAACAAAATTTACAAAGGTTACCTGCTTGATATTTCAATCAAGATAAAACTAAACTAAACTAAATTCTGTTTGCTTAGAATCTATCCTACAAAATGGCAGAAGAGATAGTGAAGCCATGGACCAAATGGCTCTCACTAGGATCTCCTTCCATGCTCAAAGAACAGAAAAATATTTATTCTAGCTAGACACTTTTATCCATAAAAAAAAAACCAGATGTTTGTTACATGTGCATATGTGAGAGTGTGAATGGTATTTATGAGTATGAAGATTTATAACTTTGTTGAGGGGGGAAGAACAACTGACAGAAAATAAGGTGAGTTCTTTTCTTATTTTCTTCTCTTTTCTCCTCTTCTTCCTCCATCACCACCACCACCACCACCACCAAATCATGACCGTCACCCTCCTTCTTTATCTTTGTCTTGGGGTCTACATCTGCCTGTGCTCAGGGCATACTACTAATCACTAATCAGGAATCACTACTGGCAGAGCTTAGGGAACCACATGGAAAGTCGGATTGAACCCTGGCTTCTATGTGTGATGCAAATGCACTGCCTACTGTACTAGCTCTATAGTCCCTGAATTGAGATTATTGAGGGACTAACCATCTGTGACCAGATATGACTCTAGGATAGACATTTTTATAAAGACAAAATGAAGAGAAGGAGGATAAATGAAGGACTTAAAATATTAATCTTTTCAGTTGGGTGAAAGCAACAGAATTTGTGCAGGAGTAGAGGTGGTGGGATAAAGGAGCTTTACCCGGGAGTCAGGAGATGTGGTGGTAGAGCAGCTGGGAGAATTTGACTGAGGTTTGAAAATTAGGGCAGCAGGAGCTTGTAGGAACAAGTCCAGGATGCCAGGATTTCAGGGAGAGAGATTTCATCTCACACCTAAGAATGAACTACTCATGAAGAGACAGGGGTCTTATTGGAAAGTAAAAATAACTGTGAGGACAGTATTAGGAATGTTTTATTTTCCACTAAGTCAGAACTAGTGTTAGTAAATTCACATGTTGCAAAACATACATGGTTCAGTATCTTTTTTTTATAAACAAGAATTCATGTAATATCTGAGCGATTTTGAGTCCTGGTTTTGGGCAATATATGCAATTCTAACATGAAATTCTTGACCACTTGATGTCTTTGGCTATTTTAGTAAACTAAAAAAAGAGTAAGTCCACTGACTAAACAAGTCTAAGAAAAGATAAATAAATGAAACTACATTAAACTAAGAAGCTTCTACAACTCAAAGTAAACGGTGATTAGGAGGGGGCCAGAGAGATAGCATGGAGTTAAGGCATTTGCCTTGCATGCAGAAGGTTGGTGGTTCGAATCCCGGCATCCTATATGGTCCCTGAGCCTGCCAGGAGCAATTTCTGAGCATGGAGCCAGCGTAAGCCCTGACCGCTGCCGGGTGTGACCCTCCCTCCCAAAAAAGAAAAAAAAAAGTGACTAGGATACCAGGACTGCCCACAGAATTGGAGAAAATATTCACTTTATACACATATGATAAGGGATTAATATCTAATATATATAAGGTACTGGTAGAGTTTAATAATAAAAACATCTAACTTCATCCAAAAATGGAAAGAAGAGACGAATAGATATTTTCTCAAATTAAAAAACAAATGACAAAAAGGCGCATAAAAATGCTCCACATCATTAATCATCAGACAAAGCAAATCAAAAACAAATCACCACAGAGTCTGACACACATCACAAAGAACAAGAACAACCAGTGCTGGTGCAGATGTGGGAAGAAAAGGACTCTCATTTATTGTTGGTAGGAATGTTGTCTGGTCCAGCCATTTTGGAAAACAATATGAATATTTCTCAAGAAACTAGAAATTGAGTTCCCATATGATCCAGCAATACCACTCCTAGAAATATACCCTAGGAATCCAGAGACACCATGCAGAAAAACCCTTTGCATTCATTCCTATGTTCATTGCAGTACTATTTATAATAGCTAGAATCTGGAAACAACCCAAGTGCCAGAGAACCTATGAGTGGATAAACAAACAATGATAGATCTATACATCTACACAAAGGAATATTATGCAGCTGTCAGAAAAAAATGAAGTCATGAAATTTACTTATACATGATGGATCTGGAGATTATAAATTATGCTGAATGAAATAAGTCAGAAGTAGAGGGTTAGACAAAGAATGATTGCATTAATTATGGAATCTAAAATATATTAATATGGTAATAGTGTCCAAAGCCAATAGAAACAAGGGCTACAATGACTGGTCCATGGTATGAAGCTTGCCACAAATAGCAGAGGAGTGCAGTTATGGCATAGAAGGGACCACTATGACAATGATAGTTAGAAATGAGCACTGGACAAAAATTGGATAATGAAAATAACAATATTGCAAACCAATGTCTAAAAGAAAAAAGTAGGGAGAGAGAAAGAGGAATATATATAAAAAGAGAGGGGGGGCCAGAGAGATAGCATGGAGGTAGGGTGTTTGCCTTGCATACAGAAGGACAGTGGTTCGAATCCGGGCATCCCATATGGTCCCCCCAAGCCTGCCAGGAGCGATTTTTGAGCATAGATAGCCAGGTGTGACCCCTGAGTGCTGCCGGGTGTGACCCAAAAACCCCAAAAGAATATAAAATATAAAACCCACGAGAGAGAGAGAGAGAGAGAGAGAGAGAGAGAGAGAGAGAGAGAGAGAGAGAGAGAGAGAGAGAGAGAGAGAGAGAGAGAGAAGGAAAACATCTTTTCCAGAGGCAGAAAGGGGGAAGGCAGGAGAATAACTGGGGACATTGTTGAGAAATTTGCAATGATGAAGGGTGTTGTATGACTGAAGGATGTATGACTGAAATTCAATCATGAACAACTTTGTAACCATGAAATAAAAACCTACAATTGTATTGTGAATAATCTTTTAAACCAAGGTGCTTAAATTAGGTAATTAAAAATATAAAAGAAAAGAGACTATCTCCCTAACTGATTAACTTGCTTTTATTTTTTTTATTTTTTTTTGGTTTTTGGGTCACACCCAGCACCACTCAGGGGTTACTTCTGGCTCTATGCTCAGAAACTGCCCCTGGGATGCCGTCCTTCTGCATGAAAGGCAAAAGCCTTATCTCCATGCTATCTCTCTGGCCCTGATTAACTTGCTTTTAATCAGAAGGGCTAAGGAAATTGTTTTCAAAGTTTTTTTTAAATCTTCATTATTAAGTGCAAGGACTACAACTTCCTTTGGCTTCTGACCCTACTTGACACACTAAAAGTTAATGCTCAACACTGAACCAAAATTTCACTTCAATTTACAATTTATTAAAAACTTCATTAATGAGTAATGTTGCTTAAAATGGAAAATCGGGGAATTATCTTAATGATCAGACCCCAGCTAACATTTCACCAGAAATACTCAAATAATCAAAGTAAAATGGACATAGGGTCAAGCTTAAAAAAATGTAAGGACTTTGAGGCACTCCTTCAAGTTCAAACCCAGATATATTGAAAAAGTATACACTCCTTTGATTGATAGTGATAAAGTACTTACCATATTGTAAGGACTGCACATGGTCAGAAATATCCTGGTGTAAATAAAAGTTCAAAATCTTATTTTCCTCAATTTATATTATTCATCGAGTATTGATTGAGGACCTTGGCTTACTCAGAGTGGAACTGTTGGCAACATGCTTTTTTTTTTTTTTTTTCCTCACAGAAAAGGATTTTTTTTTCCTTTTTTTATTTTAATTATGACAACAAAGATGTAAAGAAGAGGACAGTGGAAGCCCAATCACCCATAAACAGAATTCTCGGTAGTCCCATCGATGATATCCCAGCCTTGAACTTTCAGCCAAAGAGCATTAAGAAAAACAAAACTGAACCCATGTACAATACAATTTCTTGTCCCTCAAATCCCCAGTTGTAGTACATACTATTTCTTAGCAGCACACAATATAATCTAAAGACATTATACTTATGTAGCTCCCTAAACATTGAGGGCAAAGTACATTTCTCTAGTTCTATGCACATGCTTACTAGTTTAAGTTAACCTCAAAAGTTTTAGTGGGTTGTTTTTCTTAAGGATTGGAGTCAAGGGAACATAGTAAAAAAAATGGTATTAAAGTGGCATTTGTTTACATAGGCCCATCAAAACATAAGGGACATGGAAAGACAAATTATGGTCTAAATACAAGAAGACCCTAACCCTGAAGTTTCCTGGCACAGGACTGACTCTAGGCTCCAGTCAAATTAGTTTGTCCAATTCAAGTCATCGTCTGTAGTGGCAATACACCTCCATTCCTCACATAGTCTCTGTTGGTGGTATCATGCTTCTGTATTAAGGATCCTGGAGTCTGCATATCCCATATTGCAGTCAGGATGGTGCATAGCATCCTCTCGTTTCACCTCACAATTAAGGGGCACTAGAGAGAACCATGTCCTGTAGAGCAGGTCATTGATGTTGTCGAGTCTTCTCAGTGTAAACGGAAGTCTCTTTTTAGGGGGTCGATGTCAGACCCTTGGTAGTGTCTTTCCTGGTAGAGGACTGCTTCCAGCTGTTGCTGAAAAAGACCCTGGATGTTTCGTAGATAGCTTGCCTGGTTCCGGCGTGAATGGAGGATGCCCATTCTTATGAGGCCTGTGCCAGGTCATTATATCAATGTTCAGGGTGTAAGGTACATTGTACTGAGATTTATTAGATAAGAACTTATCTGTATGTATGGTGTTGGCAACATGCTTTTAAGAAGTATTTATGGGGTTGGAGAGATAAGGCCATGTCTAAATCACTTACCTAGCACAGAGCTAGCCTGGATTCAATTGCGGGTATCCTATATGATCTCTGAAGTTCTACCAGGAGTTCTGAGCACAGAACCAGGAGTAAACACTGAGCAATGTTAGGCGTGGCTTCCCTAAAAGTTGTAAAATTCATTTCTTTAACTATAGAAGGTCATGGGTAGGGGATAGGTCTTTTAGAAAACAAATTCTTTCCCTTGAAGATTAGACTATCTTCAGTAACACCCATTTCTTTTTTTATATATAATTTTTATTTTTAATATAATGGTTTACATATTGTTGACAATAATATTACAGGTTCACATTTACATAAAATCAGGGGGGTTCCCATCACCGATTTGTCCTCCCTACACCTCCGTGTTCGTCCTACCTCCCATATCCTCCTCCCTCACCCCCGGGGCTGTGAGAAATTGTGGTCCCCTCTGTACCTAGCTTACTACTTAGTAGTCTTGGTCTTGGTGCCTCCCTTATTTCCCCCTCTAACTGGGAGGAAGGACTACATAGTTCAAGTTATGTGGTTTTATTTGAAGAAGAGAAAAGTAATAAACTGGGGTAAAAGTCTAATATGCCGAAAATGGGGGCAATCCTTCTAGAGGCTCTCATCGTTGGTTTGAGAGATGGAGAAAAAGAAGGTGAAACACCCCAAAAGTACAAAAAGAAGAGTTAAATATCCAGTGAGCACTCCAGTGATAACGATAGGCACCACAAAAAAAAAGCCATGGTCTTGAGTTAAAAAACATGGCAGAGCACCTAAAGAAAGAAAAGAAAAGAAGAAAAAAAAACCCAATATAAATATAAATGGGGACAACAACGTCAATAGCAACACCAAAACAAAGAAATCGCCAAAAAGTAGATAGGTAAATAAAAATAAAAATAATAATAATAATAAATGAAGAAAAAAATAATATATAAAAGATAAAAATGTTTTGTGCTTTTTGCCTTCTTAATTTTTTTTCCTTCCTGTACTGGCACAGTAAATATTGGGGTCATTCGAAAAGAAATTCACTTGACCTTAGTGCTATGGGGTTTCTCCACCCTTGGGGTATATTGTCACGGGATTAACTATAGACTCCGTTCAGGTTCATTTACTCTACCGGTGGTGCTTTCATGGTGTTTGGAAAACTTATGCTCCATCCTGGGTGATGAAATAAGACCTCTGTATCTATAGATCTCAGTATCTGCACAAGTTTAGGAGTGGGACTTATGATGAAGTCTTTCTTTGTGGTTCTAGAAGTTCTGTTCCCTCAGTGTCATTTTAATCTATCTTCTGTGGTTGGTGATCTTGGTCTTTGCACTGATCCTAGGATGGAACCTAGGATAGCGTCTTTCATTGTGTTTCCAGAAGCCCCATTCCGTTGCAATTGTCTCTGCCAGACCTTTGGAACTGGGGATCATGGTTGTTGTGTTTTCAGAAGCCCCATTCCGTTGCAATTGTCTCTGCCAGACCTTTGGAACTGGGGATCATGGTTGTTGTGCGGGTCGTAGTTCAAACCCTAGACTAGGGCTTTTTTTTATTGGTCTCAAGATATATTCAGTCCAGTCATGGTTCTAGTAGCCAGTCATCTGTAAATCGCGATCTTGGCTTTTGGACCAACCAAAGGGTGACAAGTCTTCTGATTTAGCTGGTGAGGTAGGATAACCTGTTCTTAGGTCAAGTAGTTCCCATTTTCTTTGTTGTCAGGATATCATATTAGAGCTGGCACTTGTTGGTGACCCAGCAGTATTAAGGCTGTCCCGGATGGGATTTGTTTCCTGTAGCTGTTGTGAAGAACTGTGTCGATAATACCCATTTTTTAGTTGCATAGAATTTCTTAGTGATATAACTTTACATTCACCAGATATACACATTCTTTGAATAAAATTAATGTTGGGGGCCAAAATAATAGCACAATAGTAGGGCATTTGTCTGGCTGATCCAGGATGGACCTGGGTTCAATCCCCAGTATCCTATATGATCCCCTGAGCCTGCCAGGAGTGACCCTTGAGCACAGCTGGATATGGCCAAAAATCAACCAAACAAACAAAAAACTATTGTTGTCTTGTCCCATTTTCTAATTACTGGGGCAATTTGCCTCAAGTTTCAATCTTCTACTGAAGTATGTAGCAAAGCTTTAAATTTATACTCATTTACACATAGCTATTATCTTTTTAAATTACACAAATTTACTTGATGATTATATTTTACAAAAAGCTTTAAATATATTACTATGCTTAAAATAAAATAATATAAACACTTATTCTGAATTTTTTTGTTTAAGGTGTTTTTGTTTCCTTTTTTATTTTTTTGGATTTTTAGGCCACACCCTGTGACGCTCAGGGGTTACTCCTGGCTATGTGCTCAGAAATCATTCCTGGCTTGGGGGGCCGTATGGGACGCTGGGGGATGGAACCGTGGCCCGTTCTGGGTCAGCCGCGTGCAGGGCAAACGCCCCACCGCTGCGCCATCGTTCCGGCCCCTAAGGTTTTTTTTTTTGCTTGTTTGTGTTTGTTTGTTTGTTTTTGAATTGCATTTTCTGTGACCTGAACTGCACTTTTACACAATAGTCAGTAGGTGGCAGCACTTTGTATTTTTTTGCTCATACTTGAAGGAGCCACTAGAGGGATAGAGGTGAAACATTTGAATACATCAGACATGGACCCAAACTACAATAATTAAATCTATTATGTCTTTTAGGGAGACGGATTGGGTGTTAAAGGGCATTGATGGAAGGATGCTTACACTGCTGGTGGATTTGAAGTTGTAATATTGTTTGCCTGAAACTTACTATTTTTTAATTTTATTTTATTTTATTTTATTGAAACATTGTGATTTACAAAGTCCTTCATAGTTGGATTTCAGACACACAACAAATCAAGGCCAATCCCACCACCAATGTCGACCTACCTTCACCAATGTTCCTAGAATTCATCTTTTACCACCACCCTTTGCCCCCTGGCCTGCCAATATAACAGACCCATTTTAAGTTTAGATTTTTATAGTTTGGGTCTCTTGATTCCATTGTTGTTGTCTTTGGCTTGGATATTTAGTTCTGTTGTTTATTATCTCCACCAATGCACCTGAGACCACTTGGCCTGTGGCGTTCATCCTTTCTTACTGCCTTCTTAATTTTATAGAAAAATGCAGAAATATGAGGTAAAACAAAGTAATCTATGTCACAAAGTTCTATGAAAACAGGCAGGAGCTCCTATTTAAAAGATAAAAAAAAGGATGAAGGTTTTTTTGCACAGGTGCAGCAAAAGTTAGGGAAATAGAAAAAAAAATCTTTAGCCTAAAAATAGGGTGTTCCTACCAATGAAGCATCCTGGCATAAGACCAACTACAGGCTCCAGGCATACCAAGTTGTCTAACCCAAAGTCTTTGTTATGGTCCCAGAAATATAGCCAGGTTACTCCTGGCTATGTGCTCAGAAATCGCTCCTGGCCTGGGGGACCATATGGGACACCGGGAAATTGAACCGAAGTCCATCCTAGGTTAGTGCGTGCAAGGCAGATGCCCTACCACTTGCTCCACTACTCCAGCCCCTCAGGAAAAGTTCTTGTAAATAGCTTTACTTTGTGTTTTGGGAACACACATGGCAGCATTCAGGGGTTACTCCTGGCTCTGCGCTTAGAAATTGCCCCAGGTAGGTACAGGGGATCATATGGGATGCTGGGATTCGAACAACCGTCCGTCCTGTGTTGTTCGCATGCAAGGCAAATATATCTTACTCTGGCCCCTCAGGAAAAGTTCTTAATGACGGTTGTCCTAGTCAGGCTTCAGTAATTATAGATCTTGGTTTTTGCACAAAATCTTATGTCTAAGTCATGGTGTCACAAAGCGTTTTCTGGCTTCATCTCACCATTAGGTGGTGAGGCAGGAAAGCCTGCCATGAAAGCAAGTTGTTGCTAAGAAACTCTATTATTAACCGTTGTAAACCCTGGTGTCTATATTTAAAACAAAACAAAACAAAAACAAAAGCAAAGCACCAATATTTTTGATAGATGGTGCTGCTTAGAACAAAAGAAAATACTTCTCATATATTATACAACTGATGGTGTGCAGGAGTTATTCCTGGCTCTGCACTCAGGAATTATTGCTGTCAGTTCTAGGGAACCATATGGGATGCCGAAGAGCAAACCCAGGCCGGCCACATTCAAGCCAAAAGCCCTAACCACTGTGCATCATTCCAGCCACCTAAAGCTACTCTTTTTACTCTGTAATTATTTTGTAATGGTGTGCCTTAATTTTAAATCTATTCAACTTACTGAGTCAGTATCACATTAAATTAACTAAGGTTTGAGAAGTGTATCTTTTTATGACTCAAGAGCCCAAGTAAGAGCTGCAAAAGAAATAATCTGAATTCATTTTTAGAAGTTGTTTTTGAATCTATGTCTTATAATACTGAGATACTGTTGGGAGAAATTGTCTTCCCTATATCAGTTTCCAGGATTGTTGAGTTTTTAAAAAGTGTCTTCATTGAAATCATTGTGATTTACAAAGTTCTTCATGGTTGGGTTTCAGACACACAATGTTTCAGGGCCAATTCCACCATCAATATCGCTCTCTTTCTGGTTTTTGGGCCACACCCGGTGGTGCTCAGGGTTACTCCTGGCTGTCTGCTCAGAAATAGCTCCTGGCAGGCACGGGGGACCATATGGGACACCGGGATTCGAACCAACCACCTTTGGTCCTGGATCGGCTGCTTGCAAGGCAAACGCCACTGTGCTATCTCTCCGGGCCCAATATCGCTCTCTTTCTACCAATGTTCCCAGAGTATATCCCATACCACCACTTCTGCCCTTCAGCCTGCCAGCATAACAGGCCAATTTTAAGTGTCATGATTTCATTGTTGACTTGGGCTTGTATATTTAGTTCTGGCCTTAACAATACCAATGCATCTGAGCTCTCTTGGCCCCTGGCCCCCATCCTTTCATATTTGTGTTTCTCCTTCCCACTCAATTTCTTTCCTTCTCCTTGCTACAGTACACTGGTACAATAGTGTTCTGGACAAGTGTCATTTTAAACCATTGCATTTTTTCATGCAGTTATTCTAAATACCACATATAAATGATATCATTTTATATTTATGCTTCTTATTCTGGCTTATTTTATTTAATATGATATCTTTCAGTTTTATTCATATTGCAGCAAATCGCATAATTGCATCACTCCTTACAACTATGGAGTATTCCATTGAAGATATGTACCACATCTTGATGATCCACTCATCTGTTGTTGAAAATCTAGGTTGATTCCAACTCTTAGCTATTGTTCTGAGGGCTACAATGAATAGAAGTGTGCATATATCTTTTTGGATCAATATTTTTCTGTCCTAGGGATAAGATACTCAAATGCAGGATTGCTGGGTCATATGGCAGAGGATTGTTGTATTTTATTTATTTATTTATTTATTTATTTATTTATTTATTTATTTTTATTTATTGGTTTTGGGGCCACACCTGGTGGTTCTCAGGGGTTAATCCTGCCTCTGCGCACAGAAATCACTTCTGGCAGGCTCAGGGAATCATATAAGATGCCGAGGATCAAATGCTGGTCTGTCCCGATTCTCCTGCATGCAAGGCAAATGCCCTACTGCTGTGCTGTCACTCTGGACCCAGATTGTTGTATTTAAAAATTTTTATTTTTAATATAGTTTAATAAGGTACCATGATTTACAATAATTATATAGTTTCATATATAAACTGTTACACCCCACTCAGGAAGGGCACACATCAGAAAAGTGTTGCACTCCTGAAAAAGAATTATTTGCCAAAAAGGCCCGCTTAGAGCAGTCAAATCAGTTGACCCTTTGCGTGGATTGTTTGGCCATAATTCTAAAACGTGGCTGTAACTATCTCTCTCTTTATTTTTGACCATTATTAGAAATCAGGCCTTAGTAATTCTTTCTAACAAAGGAGGACAGTACAAATCCTGCCAAAAGTCTCCCACTGACCAGCTCTCTGATCTCTGCTACCTTGGCGCCAAGATCATGTTTTTTCCCAAAACTTAGCTCATAGTAAAGCAATTTTCAGTTTTCCCCAAAACTCTAAAACATTTCTCTCTCTTCCCACTTCCCTGAAAATGACCTGTTTTCTCCTGCTTACCCAAAACAAAGCTAACCCACAACAAAACTGCCTTTCACCTTCAGTATCGGTTCTTTAATATGCAAATTTTAGCCATGGTCTTTCATTCTGTTTCCCTAACCATCTCCCACTTTCTTTGATCTCAAAAATTACTCCCCGCATTCCAGAGCTACCCCTTAAAAGTTACCCAGCTCAAAAAATAAATTTGTCTTCGTCTTTCTAGACGCAAGTCCCCATGCATTCTGTGTGGTCTCATTTATTTCATATTTCATAATTCATTATTCCATATTTGCCTCTTCGTGCTCCCGCTTGACTCTCAGTGGGAAAATGAACTCACTATGGTTGTGCTTAGGGACTTTTTATCTCATCAGGATAAAACAGTCCACAGCAATAAACTGTTTTCTAACACCTACCTACACAATAGCTGTATCATTCCACCAATGTTGTACAGATTCCTCCCACACAAGCCAAGCTTGTTCAGTTCTGTAGACCAACTCTTTAGTTCTTGCCTTTGGCCATTTTCTGCCTCCTTTTGTGTCTCTTTACTTATTCAGAAATTAGATTTCATGGACTTGTTAAAATTCAAAATTCTTACTTTTGTTCATTTACAAAACTTTCTCCATTTCTGTTTGTGATTAATTTCCATTTTCAAAGCATCATGGTCTGAGATGATAGGTGGTCCAGTTTGTATCTTCTTGAATTTTTTGAGTTATGCTTCATGACCAGCATGTTGTCTTGTATGCATTGAAGAAGAATGTGTACTGTTAGGCTTTTCTCTTCATTTTCTTCCTTTAAGGCTATCTTTTTCTTATTGAGTTTTTGCCTTGTTGACTGTAGTATATGAAAAAGTTTCCATAAGATTATTCTTGGAATTGTTGTATATAAAAATATTTCCTTAGGATTGTTCTGTGACTATTGCCCCACCTAGCCCTTCCAGGTGGGGGCGCTGTGGAGTTGGCAATAAATAGCTTGATGGACAGGGGAGAGGGGCCTTTTGTGAAAGCTATTTGCAGGCTGCAAGAGGATTTTCTCGCTCTCTTTGCCCAATCTTTTGCACCCTATTCTTCTTGTCTGTGTGGATTATTATTTGCTGCGGATAAATATTACCAAGGTCTCCCCCCAAAAGGGGATAAGGGGATGGGAAGTAATTTCTCGTTCTGGGGACTGTTCTTGGATTCACAAATACCCAACAAAGGATTTGACAGCACAGATAATTTACAGTTGACCTATCAAGCAATAAGAGAAGAGCACTGAAGTCTCTTACTATCATTGCATTGCTCTCAATATCTTTCTCTAGCTCTATCAGCACTTGTATATTTTCTGAATACCCCTTATTGGGTGTACATATTTAGGAGTATGAATTCTGTTTTTTTGTATTTATGAGAAATGATCATCTTTAGTCCTCATTGTCTTTTTTACTTTCAAGTCTGTGTTGCCTGATATAAATATGACTATCTCAGCCTTTAACTTTTAAAATTCATTTTATTTTTATTTTATGAAAGCACATTGGCTTACAAAGTTATTCACAGGTTGAGTTCTAGATAACAATGATCCAGCACCAATCAATACCACCATTAATATCGACTTTCCTCCTTTTAATGGAACGGTTAATCAGATTGCTTTTCAGTTTTGACTTTGAACCTATATTTTACCCTTATCAGATGGTCTCTGAAGACAGATTCAATTTTCAAATCCATCCTACCATTCATTGTTATATATTTATTCAGGGTAAATCATTATAGTGTTTTATAAAAAGGGAATAATTTTCTCTTTAGAGAACAAAAAATAATTCAAAGGCATAAAAACTATTAGACTTTCAAAGCAAAGAATCCCACAGTTCAAAAACACAAGTTCAACTCAACATTTATTGAGCATTTCTTCATTTGTTATTCACCAAATGCTTTTTTATATTTTTATACAAAAGTTAAATATGTTACCCTGGGCCCGGAGAGATAGCACAGTGGCGTTTGCCTTGCAAGCAGCCGATCCAGGACCAAAGGTGGTTGGTTCGAATCCCGGTGTCCCATATGGTCCCCTGTGCCTGCCAGGAGCTATTTCTGAGCAGACAGCCAGGAGTAACCCCTGAGCAACGCTGGGTGTGGCCCAAAAACAAAAAAAAAAACAAAAAAAAATATGTTACCCTAAAATAAAAGTTAGTTTTATGCTGAATGTTACATTGGGTTTCATTGAAATGTAAAATGATTAAGATACCTTCTTACTTTCACATAATTAGAAGATAAAACATAATACAAATAGATCACACACATGATGTGTGTTAAATAATCTTATTAAATGAATGAGTTGCCATAAAAGTAGGTTTATATCCCATAAAAGTGGTTTTATGCCATAAAAGCTGTTTTTATATCACAAAAAAACAGAGTAAAATAATGCCCTCTGCACTCCTATGTTTATAGTAGCACTTTTTCAGCAGCTAAAATCTGGAAACAACCCAGGTGCTTACAACAGATGAGTGCCTAAAAAACTGTGTTACATCTATACAAAGAAATAAATACTATTGGAGCTTTTAGAAACAATGAAGTCACAATATTTGCCTAAACATGTTTGGATATGGAGACTATTTTGTTGAGTGAAATAAGTCAGAAGAAGAGAGAATAGTCTCACTCATCACTCATCTGTGGGATTTAAGAAAAATAAAAGGGGGCCGGAGAGATAGCATGGAGGTAAGGCGTTTGCCTTTCATGCAGAAGGACGGTGGTTTGAATCCCGGCATCCCACATGGTCCCCTGTGCCTGCCAGGGGTGATTTCTGAGCATAGAGCCAGGAGTAACCCCTGAGCACTGTAGGGTGTGACCTCAAAACCAAAAAACCAAAAAAAAAAAAAAAAAAAAAAAAAAGAAAGAAAAAGAAAAGACAGTATAGTAATAATACTCAGAGACAATGAAGATGAGGGTAAGGAGGATCAGGCCATGATATGAAGTTTACCACAAAGAGTTGTAAGTACAGCTAGAGAAATAGCTACATTAACAACAATCATGAAATTATAGAGAGATAAGACAAAGACAAGCAGGGAAGAGGGAGGAAGAGAATGGGAGACCTCGGAGGTGGGAAAGTTGTATTGGTGAAGGGGAGTATGCATTTTATGGCTGAAATCCAACTACAAATTGTTTGTAACCATGAAACTTAAATAAATTATTATTAAAAATAAAATAACAGGGGGCTGGAGAGATAGCATGGAGGTAAGGCCTTTGCCTTTCATGCAGAAGGTTATCAGTTCGAATCCCAGCGTCTCATATGGTCCTCCGAGCCTGCCAGGAGCGATTTCTGAGCATGAAGCCAGGAGTAACCCCTGAGTGCTGCTGGGTGTGACCCAAAAACCAAGATAAATAAATACAATAAAATAATAACTTTTAAAATGTTCATATGTTTTATTTAATATTATAACTTTATTATATCATTTAGACCTCTTTGCATATACAGCAACAGAGAATTGACTGTCTATGAACAATAGCAAAAATGGAACCATTTTGTACATATTTATTTCACACTAGGGAATCAGATTTTATTTAATTTGAATTTTAAGAAAATTAAAAATATTGTGACAAAAATTAATGGTCATTCATAAAAGACAAGGAAACCCTCCTGGAAAGTAGTAAGAAACTTAAAAAAAATAGAATGGAAGAAATGAGAGTGATATTGAGTTCTTTTATAATGAACTCAAGACTTACTTCCATTAAGTTTATTAGGGATTACATATATTAGAATTTCATATGTAAAGTTCATGGTAATCTCAGGACAAAAGTACTCAGAGGGAATAAAGAAGAGGCAAATGAAACTGTATGTCTACATAATTTGGTGATATCAAAATACAGGGGAAGCAAATAAAAGAAGGTCAAGGAAACAAAGACAAATATCTTTGAGAGTGTTCATCATCATTGATCCTAAGGAATGATACAAATCAAAAGAACGATAAAATATTATTCACACCAATAAGCATGCTTCTATTAAAAAGTCCAGAAGAAACAAAAGCATAGAGAGATGCAGTGAAAAAATGAATCCTTTTTTGGTGGAGGTTTTCAAAAATTTGAAAACAGAGCTACCAAAGTAGCAAGTAATTTTGCAGTGTAATACCTATCAGAAGAAAATAAAAATCATCAATATAAAAATATATCTGTATATATATTCACACCTGCCACTACTATATAGGTCTAGTGTTTCCAAACAAACATTTTTTCATTGAGTCTTTAAGGTCTTTGATATATATTGTTGCATTATCTAGATGGTGATTGCTTAACTTCTTCATTCCCAATTTGAATCTCTTATTTACATTTTGCACCTAAGTTTATCACTTGGGTGCCCAATATTTGGAATAATAATACTACAGATGTCCAATCTCATCTTATGCTTTATATCTTGACTATGAGGGTAGATTTACAAACCCACAGAGGTGTTTAACTCTCATATAACTTAATAAATGAACACATATACATAGAAAAGTATAAGTTCAACTTGAAAAATATAATTAGAATAATATATGTGATAATATCCATATAAGTCAGTATACTTACTGCTTGGAATTATTTTATAGTTTTTTATTGTTTGTTTTTTGGGCCACACTCAGCAGTGCTCAGGAGTTACTCTTGGCTCTGCTCTCGGAAATCACTCCTGGCAGGCTCAGGGGAACATAAGGGATGTCAAGGATTGAACCTGGGCTGACTGGTGCAAGACATGTGCCCAACCTACTGTCCCCTTTACAGCCCTGAGATTATTTTATAGTTTTGTTAAAGGTTGATAGAAAATATACAAAAGTGATCTCTACATAATTTCTTTTTGTTGTTGTTTTTTTGGGGGGGTCACACCTGGCAGCGCTCAGGGGTTACTCCTGGTTCTACGCTCAGAAATTGTTCCTGGCAGGCTCGGGGGACCATATGGGATGCCGGGATTCGAACCACCATCCTTCTGCATGCAAGGCAAATGCCCTACCTTCATGCTATCTCTCCAGCTCCTTTACATAATTTCATAAATTGCACATTAATTTATAATTGTTTTAAGAATTTTTACTTAAACATAGGATAAGAAGATTCCTCTAAGTGGTAAATATCTTTCTCTACTTCTGGAGCATCAATGAATCCTAAAATAGAGAATTCTAATGTAATTTCTGCATATGTAGGAAAAAATTTAAGAAATGTTATATAGTTTCCTCATGGATTGACATTCTAGTAATGTAGATGAGTCACTGCAATAAATATCTTGATATCTCAAGGAAGACATAAGAGAATAGGAAAGAACAGTTATTTTAAGCTAAGGACCTATGTGGTATATGTTTTGAGAAGCATCAGAGCAAGAATAACTAGTGGCAAGTTATATTGATAGTACAGCTGTAGGCTACTGCTTTGCAAGTGCTCAATCTGGATTTGATACTCACACTCCTATGATCACCTGAATTCTCTAGTGATGGCAGAGTAAGCACTGAACACCACCAGGTGCCCCAGTTCCACAAAAACAAACAAACAAATAACCTGGAGCTGATGGAATTATAGCACAGTGGTAGGACATTTGTCTTCCATGCTGCTGACCTGGGACTGGCCCTGGTTAGATGCCCAGCATCCCATATAATCCCCTAAGACTTCCAGGAGAGAATTCTGAGGGCAGAGTCAGGAGTAATTTCTGAGCATTGCCAGGTATGGCCCCCAAACAAATAAACAAACAAACAACAAAAATAAAAAAGAATAACCCGTGGAACTGTGTTTAACAGTAGAGGATAGGTAAGATAAAATGGGGTTTGAAATATCAAATAATATTGAGAAGATATTTAGAAGTTTCCTTATATTACTAATCATTCCTTTCTGATATGGTGGTAAACTTGCATTAATAGTCAACTGCTAGCTAAATATCAGATTAATATTTTTTTTGTTTTTGTTTTTGGGTCATACCCGGCAGTGCCCAGGGGTTACTCCTGGCTCTGTGCTCAGAAATCGCCCCTGGCAGGCTTGAGGGACCACATGGGATGCTGGGATTCGAACCACTGTCCTGCATTAGCTCAAAGGTGCCCAGTAGTTCAACAGCTTTTCCCTTAAAGACCAGAGAGATAGCACAGGGATTCAGGCATTGATCATGCATGTGGCTGACACCAGGTCTAATCCCCAGTAACAATCTGGTCCCCTGAATAGCACTACTGAACACAGAACCAGGGATAGCCCTGAGCTAGGTGGGTGTAAAAGCGAATGTAATAAAAGGAGCAAAACTTTAATATTTTATTCCACCATTAGATAGATGAGATCATTAAGTTTCATAATACAGTATGAACTCAGAAAATATTCAAAATGAGTTGAATTACTCATGAAGATGGGCATGATAGGGTGTAGTTGTGTGGTTAGCCAGGTCATCATGAAAACCACTTGATGGCACTAGAGGATCAGGAAGAACTGGACATGAATTTGTACTATCTTGCACATTCTTTTTATACTTTCACAACCTCTTGTTACAACATAAATTTTACAACTTTCTGTTTTATTTTTTCCTTCAAGACAAGTATTGTATTTCTCTCTATATTGTTGTCATGGTTGTTATGTCATGTTGTCATGGTTGTTAGTGTAGTTATTTATCTTTTTTAAATTTTAGACACTGATTTACAGAGTTGTTCATTGAACAGTTATTTCTGGTATTCAATATTCCACAAACCTAACATTCCTTCAACCTTGGTCATCAGTTTTCCAACCTCCCCCAAACCACTCCCTTGGCAGATAAGAATAACTTATTTAATATTTTGTGTATTTTTGTGAGATCAGAATTTAAATTATGAAAGTCTACAAATTTGAGGATCTACAGTGTTGGGTTGATGAGCTTATATGGCAACAGTAGTAATTTGTAGGGGATCTCTGAAGGGCCCCGGTTCATTCAGCGGTGAGTCTGGTATGTCTATGAATTTTTCCTGCTATGTAGCATGAAATAATTAACGATGAGGCTGGATGGTGGAGGATACCATCCAGCCCACATGGCTCTGCAACCTCCATGCAGCCGGCGAGTTCCAGGCCCAGGTGAAATCACTCACTCACAGTCAGGCGTCAGGAAGAATCATCTTTATTCATGCCCTAGCCACCACAGGTGTGTGGCCTATGTCAACCTTTTAAGCATTCGCCCTGCATCTTATCTCCTGTTAGCCATCTTCCCTTTGGGCTCCATGCGGCCCAAAGATCCAAAAGCCAGGAAGCCAAGCCGGGCCAAGAGAGAAACGGCAAAAAGGGCAAAGAGCCAAAAGGGCCAAAGGGGCAAAGAGCCAAAAGGGCCGAATTCCCTTGGTCCCAGCCTTATCTACCTTTTTCCAAACCCCTCCCAGGAATGGGAGGGGCTTGCAGGTAAAGTTACACCTACTATCCGGTTCAGACCCCTCCCAGAAATGGGTGGGTCTTAGGGTACACCACATTTCCCCCTTTTTTAAATATTTTCATGCGCCAACGTAATAAAGTGAAAATTAATATACCAGCCCTTTTTAAAAACATATCATTTGCAAAATATACTTTACACCTGTAACCTAAAATTATATTAATGCTTTTTTACCAAGCACTATTTTGGAACTTTCATGTTCCTATACTTTTAAACTATATTGGGGGAACTTCACTGTTCCTATATTTTTTCTATACACAAGTACTTCAGCATACATGCATAACATACATTTTAAAAACAGGCTAAGTACATTAAAATACACAGTAAAACATTTTGCAATTGAAAATATTAACTCTGAAAGACAACAAAACACATTTAAATCATAAAGAAAACGACTAAGACAAAGATGCAGGTGGTTAGAAATTAGATGTTAAAATGGGCTAATCTGTATTACCTCCCTTATATTTTTATTTTTTAACCACTAACTAATTAAAACTTATTCCATTACCAACTATGAGTAAAATATTACTACCCACTAATTTTCTACACCTAAAACCATAGTTCAGATGATTAATTTGTCCCACGTTGATCTCACCACGTGGCTTCTTTAAACTTTTAAAGTTCAGATGTTGTTTTGTCCCACGCTGACACGTGGCTTTCTTCCGTAGTTTCAAGCTCCGCTGCTGGTTTGTGATTTGGAGCGATTCCAGGTTTTTCGCTTTTCCGGGCAAAGCTGAGCCCAGCCAAGCCGATCCCAGCCGAGATCCCAGCCGAGCCGAGCTGCTTGGAGCTTGCCGCTTGGAGCTTTTTGCCGCAGGGGCTTTACCGCTGCCTTTTTTCCCCTCTGGGAGCACTTTGGATGTTCAGAGTTCCAAGTGATTTAAACTAAAAGTTCAGTTCGAAATTTCCAAAGTCGAAATCCAAATTCAAGCCAAAGGTCATTTTCAGAAAATCAGTCCACTTTAAATACAGTCTTTTTTTTCCTCCGTTTCCAATTTAGACTTTTAATTAGTTTTTCTACAGGCCGAGGTTTTTGTTTCTTGTAACAAAGTTTCAGTTCTGGGCCTGGGCCTGGGCTGGAGGTGATGCAAGCTTCCACCTCTTTTGTTTTAATTGCCCTTCTTTCCCTAGAAGGGGTCACGGCCATGTTTGAACATGGCTCCACGTGGCCCAGTGTTTTGGGCTCAGTGCATCCGAAAAGAGCCAAAATGAAACAAAAGAGCAGAAATTTCACCATTTTTGCTGTTTTGTTGGGTCCAGGATTCAGGTCAAAGTTCGGAGCGCCATTTGTAGCATGAAATAATTAACGATGAGGCTGGATGGTGGAGGATACCATCCAGCCCACATGGCTCTGCAACCTCCATGCAGCCGGCGAGTTCCAGGCCCAGGTGAAATCACTCACTCACAGTCAGGCGTCAGGAAGAATCATCTTTATTCATGCCCTAGCCACCACAGGTGTGTGGCCTATGTCAACCTTTTAAGCATTCGCCCTGCATCTTATCTCCTGTTAGCCATCTTCCCTTTGGGCTCCATGCGGCCCAAAGATCCAAAAGCCAGGAAGCCAAGCCGGGCCAAGAGAGAAACGGCAAAAAGGGCAAAGAGCCAAAAGGGCCAAAGGGGCAAAGAGCCAAAAGGGCCGAATTCCCTTGGTCCCAGCCTTATCTACCTTTTTCCAAACCCCTCCCAGGAATGGGAGGGGCTTGCAGGTAAAGTTACACCTACTATCCGGTTCAGACCCCTCCCAGAAATGGGTGGGTCTTAGGGTACACCACACTGCTAGTTGGATCTCTTTTGAGAATGACATGAGTCTATGTCGCTGGCTGTTTGCACAGACATGGTAGAAGGCTCTGGTTCAATGGCATGACTACCAGAACTTCTGGGAGTACAGAGATGTCAGGAGAGTTGGTCTGGCTTGACTCCACAGCTATCTGGAGATATCATCTACAGCACAGAAACGGCATACCTAGAGTATTCAACAGTTAGAAGAAGTGGTGGGACTGTCATTGTGTGGGGTAGTTGTAGGATAGATCTGTGTGTGCAGCCTCTAGTCCAGGATGATGGAGACTTGCCCCTGCCCTCCTGTGAATTGGCCCCAGCTGTGAGGTCCAAATGTCCATGAGTTTTTCCTACTAGTTCTTACAACTTTCTTTGAGCTCAGAGTTATTACTATTTCAAAGAGTAAAAAACTGAGGCATACATCACTTAAATAATTAGTCAAAACACATATTTACAAGGAATCAAAGCCTGGACACTCCTGAAAACCAATTCAGAACTTCCCCATTGCATGACATTCTGTTAGGAAATTTAGGAAATCTAAATTTCTGTTAGGAAATCTGTTAGGAAATTCAGGAAATGCCTGAATTGTATTCTTAATCAAACTTAGAATCATCATCTTACACATTGTATAAAAATCCACATGTAGGGGCTGGAGAGATAGCATGGATGTAGGGTGTTTGCCTTGCATGCAGAAGGACAGTGATTCAAATCCCAGCATCCCATATGGTACTCCAAGCCTTTTGGGAGCGATTTCTGAACATGGAGCCAGAGTAATCCCTGAGTGCTGCCAGGTGTGACCCAAAACTTAAATAAAATAAAATAAAATAAAATCCACATGTAAAACTGGGGGTATGGCTCAAAGGATTAAGGCATATGATTTGCATAAGAGGGCATGGTTTCATTCCCTGAAATCTCACATGATCCCCCAAAAGTACCTAATAGTGGACACTTTAGAACAAAAATAAATCACAGGCAAAAATACTATAGCCAACTATATATTTCAGTATATCTGTATTCATCTACCAAGTCTGGCACGAATGGCTTTCATAAATGGTTACCATATCCTGACTCTTACTCATTGCCTAAATTATTTTCACTATTTTTACCTCAGATGAGCAGTGAAAATGTTGGTGTTTGGGCCCCCAATTATCTTCTACCCAGAAGAGTTTTACTTGAATTTTCAACTACTTTCAAGATATTAGAAAAATGCTTTTCAGTGAAGCCTGCACATTGGAATCACTCAAGAAATATCTTTTTTCCAATTTTGATTTAGTCACTGTGATTTACTGTGATTATTATTAATAATAGTTTCACGCAGACAATGTTCCAACATCACATTCTTCATCAAAGTGTTAACATCCCTTTACCAATGTGAATCTCTCCCTTAGAAAACTTATTTCCATAGACCTACTCTGAGGATCTTCACCATTGGCCATTAGTTATTTTCTTCCTATACTTTTTTTGTACTCCAGGAAGTATCAGGGTGTGGACTAAATCTGATAAGATTGTGGTTCAATTAGTCTAAACTAGATTTTACCATTAGCATATTAGTACCTAAGGCTTTTCTAAATTAGCATGTGATATAAACTGATTAGGAAGCATCTGATTAGCACTCACTAAGTCATCTACTAATTGACATCTGCCATCTCCGAAAGGATAGTAAACTTGCTATAACCCCTATCCTTTCATGTTTCCTGGTATAATTTCCTTGTCTCTAATCTCTCCTTCCTTGGTTGGTACAACTCAATTCATGCACCATTAAATAAAACTATAGAATATTTTAAGTTTATTCTGTTAAAAATTTTAATGGCATTTGGGGGGGGGCAGACAGTGAATAAAGTCATCCATGCAGAGAGAAAAGCAGATATTAAAGCAAATTTGATACATATCTATCATAGAGAAGGCAGAATCAACCAAAAAGGCCATAAAAAATTGGGTAATGAAGTGGAAAAAACTGAGAATGCTAGTGACCTAGAAATATGAAGAAAAAAGAAACTCTATGGGTTCCTAGCATATCAATATACATATTGATCTTTAGTGTATCTCTCTCTGAGGCCTAATATATGAATTTGTCAGCATTATCTCTTCTCAGTACAGGTAAGGAAGAATTGTATCTGTGTAGCACTTAATTGAAGGTAGTAAGCTGTGTATAAAAGTGCTAAAATTGAATAAATAAAGTAAGTTGATTTATTCACTGTTCTATCCTCAAGGCCTTGAATTTACTTAGTACATAATGAGTGCCTCATAAATTCTTGCTGAGAAAATGCTTAGGAATATCAATTTATTTGACTTTTACCAAAAGATTTTAAAATTTAATAAAATTTCAGTGATGTTAGAAAGATTTTCCTTATTAACCATAGCCTCTTTATTTATTTTTTTGAATATTTTAAAATAATTTTTATTTATTTATTTATTTATTTTTTGGTTTTTGGGCCACACCCAGTAACGCTCAGGGGTTACTCCTGGCAATGCGCTCAGAAGTTGCTCCTGGCTTGGGGGACCATATGGGACGCCGGGGGATCGAACTGTGGTCCGTCCAAGGCTAGCACAGGCAAGGCAGGCACCTTACCTCTTGCGCCACTGCCCGGCCCCAATAATTTATTTTTTAAACACCATGGTAACAAGCATGTTCATAGTTGGGTTTTAGTCATAAGATTTACACCCCCCCTTTACCAGTGCAATTTTCCTGCCACCATTAACCCCATTACCCTCCTTGCCCATCCTCTGCTTGCCTTCAAGATATGCATTGAATTTCTCTCTTTACTATTGTCATGGTAATTGTTAGTATAGCTATTTCTCTAATCTCATCACAGCTTCATAACATGGGCTGATTCTCTAGGCCTTCATCTCTATTGTCTCTGGGTATTATTACTATACTGTCTTTTATTTTTCTTAAATCCTACAGATGAGTGAGACTATTCTCCCTCTGACTTATTTCACTTAACACAGTGCTTCTCAATTATTTTCTGTCATGCCCCCCACGAAGAAGAAAACATTTTTCGCGCCCCCTCAGCATGACTGTAAATAGTATCTTTATTTTAAAAAAAAACCTTAACCTGCAAAACAAAAATATATAAGATAACTTGAGCTGATTTTTTAATCAGAGGTGATGTCTGGATTAATGGCAACAATGAGTACGTTTTCTAATGCATAGCTTTTCGAAGCGGGGTTTGAAGCAGGACACAACAACACTCAGCTCCAGAGACCTCCAGGGACCTACAGGGACATAGCTTGTTACGACAGTGTTTGCTGAGGTCAAACACGCCCCCTTTACAGAGCTTCATGCCCCCCCAGGGGGATGCACTCCACTATTTGAGAAGCACTGACTTAACATAATAATCTCTATATCCACCCATAAGATAGGCAAATATCATGACTTATTTATTCTAACCGCTGTGAAGTATTCCATTGTGTAGATGCATCACAATCTCTTTAGCCACTCACCTGTTGTCAGCATCTGGATTGTTTCCAGATTATGGCTATTGTAAAAAGCACTGCAGAAAGCAGAAGGCATTATTGTATATTTTTTTGTCCTAGGCTAATTCACTGGTAATAGTATTGCTGGATTATATGGAAGCTCAATGTCCAGGTTATTTATTTATTTATTATTTTATTTTATTTTATTTTTGTGGTTTTTGGGTCACACCCGGCAGTGCTCAAGGATTATTCCTGGCTCCAGGCTCAGAAATTGTTCCTGGCAGGCACGGGGGACCATATGGGACGCCGGGATTCGAACCGATGACCTCCTGCATGAAAGGCAAACGCCTTACCTCCATGCTATCTCTCCGGCCCCTCAGGTTATTTTTTTTAAGGAATATTGTTTTTTTTTTTTTTTTTTTTTTTTTGGGCCACACCCTGTGACGCTCAGGGGTTACTCCTGGCTATGCGCTCAGAAGTTGCTCCTGGCTTCTTGGGGGACCATATGGGACGCCGGGGGATCGAACCGCGGTCCGTGCGCAGGCAAGGCAGGCACCTTAGCTCCAGCGCCACCGCCCGGCCCCAGGAATATTGTTTTTGAGAAAGGCTGGACTAGATGGCATTTTCACCAGCAGTGATTAAGAATTCCTTTCTTTTCACTTCAAGCCAACACTGGCTGTCTTGTTCTTTGTGATGTCTGCCAGTATCTATAACATGAGATTATATCTCATTGTTGTTTTGATTTGCATCTCCCTGGTTATTAGTGACATGGAGAATATTTTCATGTGCCTTTTGGTTATCTGTATTTCTTCTTTGAGGAAATGTCTGTTCATTCCTTCTCCCAATTTTTTTGAAGGGGTTAGATGTGTTTTCTTGTTAAGTTCTGTCTGTACCTTGAATATTTTAGATATTAACCCCTTATCTGATGGGGACTGGGTGAACAGTTTATTCCATTCCATGGGTGACCTTTTTACCCTCGCCACTCTTACCTTTGAAGTACAGAAGCTTCTCAATTTGATGTAATCTCATTTGTTTATCTCTGTTTCCACTTGTTTGTACAGTGGTGTTTCTTCTTTGAAGATGTCTTCAATCTCAATGTTATGGAGTGTTTTACCTACATTTTCTTATACATAACTTATAGTTTTAGGTCTGATATCAAGGTCTTTAATCTATTTTGATTTGACTTTTGTTCATGGTGTTATACAGAGTCTGAATTTGCTTTTTTGCATGTGGCTTACCATGTATCCCAACACAACTTGTTAAATAAGCTTTTCTTGCTACATTTTGTGTTTCCTACTCTTTTGTCAAGAATTATTGATTGTATATCTGGGTCATTCTCTGAATACACAAGTCCATTCTATTTAACTGAGGGTATGCCTTTATTCTATCCAGTACCATATGGTTTTAATGATTATGCTTTGTAGTACAATTTAAAGTTTGAGAAAATGATGCCCCCCCATTTTTCCCTAAGAGTAGCTCTTGGGCTTTTATTGTTCCAAATGAATTTCAGGATTGTTTTAAGTAGGTCGCCTTTCTCTTTGTTTCTTGCCATTTGGATTACTATGTGTCTTAGAGTTGGTTTGTTGGGGTCTATTTTGTTGGGGACTCTTTTCACCTCCTGGATTTGCTCAGATGCGTCTTTCCAGAGGGTGGGAAAGTTTTCTGCTATTATTTCCCTGACTAATTGTTCTTCCCCTTTCCCTGTTTCCACCCTTTCTGGTATACCTACAATTCTTAGATTGTTTCTTTTGTCTTTGTTCATTAAATACTAGACATTTACTTCCAGTGCTTTATCTTCTATTTCTTTGTTGGCTTCTTTGTTGTCTTTTGTTTGCAGTTTATCTTTGAGTTGCTCTATGTGATTCTCGAGCTGTGCCATTCTGCTCTTCTGGCTTTCTACAGTTTTACGTACTTCATTTAATTCTGTTTGTATGGAGTCTTTCATATTTTGTAGCAATTCTTGTTTAAGTTGGTTCATTTGTTCATCTATTGATGCCAGTGTGTCTTTCATTTCTTCTAGCATGGCTTGGAATTCTATGTGAGTATGTTGGGTGATGTCACTGAGTTTTGGTCTTTCCCTTGTCCTCCCGACAAGTCTGGTCTATTGCCAGACTTCCTGTCAGACAGTGCAGGTTCACTCCTGGCCACAATGGTAGAGGGCACCGTTGAGCCTAGATCACTAGCCCTCCCCACCTGGGAGCCAGCCTGTCCTTCCTTCTTGCCCCTCTAGTCACTGGTCCTCTTGACTCTCTGTCTCCCTGAGCTGTGTAGAATAGATTGATGAGTTGATGATCCCCACAAGTGATCCCACTGACCTTTCTCCCTGCCCTCACGGACCTAGGGTCCCTGGGCTGCCGGTGCTATGTCAAAGAGTAGACTCTTTTAGGTGGGCGTTTACCAGACGCTCAGGTCTTTGGCCTTCCCGCCCTCCCCTGGCCTGTCTCAGGGGTTCAGGGCTCCCTTGAATAGGCGTCCTCCACGCCTCCAGTCGTGACTCCCCACACTCCCTCTGCCCTGTCCCGGGAACTCACGGCTCCCCTGGATAGGTGCCCTCCACACACTCTGGTCTGCGACTCCCCACACTTCTGCCCTGTCCCGGGAACTCTATGTATCAATTTTCTAATGTCCTTTTTTATTTCTTAAATAAATGTTTTATAGTTTTCCTTGTATAGGTCCTTCACTTCTTTAGTTAAGTTGACTCCAAGGTATTTGCATTTCTATGATGATGTTGTGAATGGGATTGTTTTTTTAATGTCTATTTATTCTCTATTGTTATTTGTAAATAAGAAGGCAATTGATTTTTGTGCATTGATTTTGTAGCCTATTGTTTTGCTATTGTTTATAGGAGCTTTTTGTTAGAGTCTTAAGGATTTTCTAAGAATATTATGTCATCTGGAAACAGTGATAGCTTGACTTCTTCCATTCCTATCTGGATGCCCTTGATAATTATTTCTTGCCTAAATGCTATGGCAAGTAATTGTAGTACTGGCAAGAGAGGTCAGCCCTGCCTTGTGGCCGATCTTAGAGACAAGATTTTAGTTTATCTCCATTGAGTATAATATTTGCCATGGGATTGTGGTAAATGGCCTTAACTATATTGAGAAAGTTCCTTCCATTTTTATCTTATTAAGAATTATTTTGGGGGGGTCACACTCAGCAGCGCTCCAGGGTTACTCCTGGCTCCATGCTCAGAAATCACTCCTGGCAGTCTCGGGGGACCATACAGGATGCCAGGATTCGAACCAATGACCTTCTGCATGAAAGGCAAACGCCTTACCTCCATGCTATCTCTCTGGCCCCTTGTTAAGAGTTTTTAATTATGATTAGATGTTGGACCTTATCAAATGCTTTCTCTGCATCTATTGATATGATCATGTAGTTTTACATTTTTCTTTTTCTTGATGTGGTATATTTTGTCGATGGACTTGGGTATGTTGAACCATACTTTGATCTCTGGAATGAATCCTACTTGGTCATGATGTATAATTTTCTTGATGAGGTGTTGGGTTCAATTTATAAGAAATTTGTTAAGGATCTGTGTCTATTAATCAGAAATATTGGTGTGTAGCACTCTTTTTTGTGACACTTCTGTCTGCTTTTTGTATCAGGGTGATGTTAGCTTCATAAAAAGTATTTGGGGGTGTTTCTGGTCCTTCATTTTCCTGAAAGAACCTGAAAACTATAGGCAGTAGGTTCTCTTGAAAGGTTTGAAAGAATTCATTGGTGAATCCATCTAGGCCAGGGCTTTTATTTTGGGGAAGACTTTTGATTACCATTTTAATTTCCTCAATAGCGATGGGTCTATTCAAATATGCTAGATAATCTTGGTTCAACATTTGAAAGTTATAAGAGTACAAAAATATTCACTTCTTCCAGGTTCTGGTTCTCATATTTTGTGATGTAGAGTTTTTCAAAGTAATCTCTATTTACTCTTTGAATTTCTGTAGTATCTATAGTAATTTTCCCCTTTTTATTTCTAATTTGGTTTATTAGGCTTATCTCTCTTCCTTTCTTTGTGAGCTTTGATAGTGGTTTTTCTATTTTTATTTTCCAAAGAACCAACTTTTCTTTCATTGATCTTTCAGATTGTATTTTTAGATCCCTATTATGGATTTCTGCTATAAGCTTTATTATTTCCTTCCATCTTCCTTTTTTGGTTCATTTTGATGATCATGTTCCAATTTTATAAGCTGTACCATTAAGTTATTTATGTAGCCACCTTCTTCATTTCTAACAAATGCTTGCAAAGCTATACATTTTCCTCTTAGTACCACTTTAGCTATGTCCCACATATTTTGATAATTTATGTTTTTGTTTTGGTTTGTTTCCATGTCTCCTTTAATTTCCTCTTGGATTTCATCTCTGATCCACTGCTTGTTCAGTAGTGATCTGTTTAATTTCCAGGTGTTAAAATTTTTCCTCTGTGTCTGATTGTTATTCACTTCTAATTTCAGTTTATTATGATCTGAGAAAGTAATATGTACAATTTCTATCATCTCTATTTTATGTAGGTATGTTTTATGTCTTATAGCATGTGGTCTATTTTGGATAATGAACCACGAACCTTGGAGAAGAATGTGTATCCAGTTTTCTGGGGGTGGAGATCCCATATATATCTAGTAGGCCAATTTCTTCCATTTCAATGTTAGGATATTCTTGTTAGGTTTCAGCCTGGTTGACCTACCAAGTGGTGACAAGTCTATGATGAAGTCACCTACTATTATTGTGTTGTTATTGATATCTTTCTTCAAGTTTGTCAGCAGTAGTTTTAAATTTTTTTCTGGTCCCTCACTGGGTACGTATATATTTAGAAGTGTGATTTCTTTCTGTTGTATATATCCCTTAATTATTAAGAAGTGTCCATGACTTTCTTGAATAACACTTTTTGTGTTCAGTAACCTTCAAGCTTTTATTACTCAGCCCCAAATTCTTCCTTTCATAGTACACTTTGTGATGGCCATGTATTATGTTCTGTTAATCCCTCAGTAGTATCTTCTAATCAGGGCCACTGCCAGTGTGAGCTCCTCTAATAGCAAAGTCTTGCTTCTTATTTTCTTGGAATTGGGTTACTAGGAATGTCACCAGTAATAGATTCCCTTCAAAGCCATGTTTGTTCTGACTATTCAGATGTGTTTCTTGTAAAGCATTGGGTTCATCATTTGATATATTTTGCCACTCTGTGTCTCACTTTTTTAAATATATTTATTTAAATGCCTTGATTACAAATATGATTGTAGTTGGGTTTCAGTCATGTAAATAACATCCCCCTTCACTGGTGGAACACTCCCACCACCAATGTTCCAAATTTCCCTCCTCCCTACCCCACCCCACCTGTTCTCTAAACAGGCTTTCCATTTCACTCATTCATTCACATTGTTATGATAGTTCTCATTATAGTTATTTCTCTAACTGCACTCACCACTCTGTGATGAGCTTCATGTCATGAACTGGGCCTTCCAGCCCTTCTCCCTTTGTCTCTGAGGATAATTGCAAAAATATCTTTTATTTTTCTTAAAACCCATAGATGAGTCAAACTATTCTGCATCTATCTCTCTCTGACTTATTTCACTCAGCATAATAGATTTCATGTACATCCATGTATAAGAAAATTTTATGACTTCATCTCTCCTGATGGTTGCATAATATTTCATTGTGCATATGTACCACTGTTTCTTTAGCCATTGAAGGGCATCTTGGTTGTTTCTAGAGTCTGGGTATTGTAAATAGTGCTGCAATGAATATAGGTGTGAGGAAGGGATTTTTGTATTGTATTTTTGTGTTCCTAGGGTATATCCCTAGGAGTAGTATAGTTGGATCATATGGGAGCTCAATATCCAGATTTTGGAGGAATCTCCATATTGCTTTCCATAAAGGTTGGTTTAGATGGCATTCCCACCATCGGAGTTCCTTTCTCTCCACATCCCTGTCAGCACTGCTTGTTCTCATTCTTTGTGATGTGCGCCAATCTCTGTGGCATGAGATGGTACCTCATAGTTGTTTTGATTTGCATCTCCCTGATGATTAGTGATGTGGAACTGCACCTCAAAGGAAACAGTACCCAGGATACAAGAGCCACTCATTGAGTGGGAGAAATTATTCACCAAATACCCATCAGATAAGGGGCTAATATTCAAAATATACAAGGCACTGACAAAACTTTACAAATAGTATTTCATTTCATCCTTTAAGGTTGATTTTGAGCCTGTAAAGTTTCTAAGCTGTTGTTTATCCGTGAAGTTGCATGTCATTCCTTTAAGCCTGAATGTAAGTCTGGCTGAGTGAAGAACTTTTGGCAATGCATTAATCATGTTGAGTTTTGTCGCTATATCCCACTACACCACTGCCTTCAGGCCTTGAGGGTTTCTTGTGACAAATATGAGGTAATTTTTAGAGATCTTCCTTTAAATGTAATTTTTCTTTTTGATCTTTTTTATTTCACTATTCTATCCCTTTTATGGGGTTTGTTACTAAGATGAGTCTTGGTGTGATTTTCTTTAGATCTCTTTTGGCTGGTACTCTTTGGGCATGTAGGATTTGGTTGGTTGTATGTATTCTTTAGCTCTGGGAGTTTCATAATCAATTATGTCCTTGATTGTTAATAATGCATGGGGGTTTTCTTCCCATGTCTTTGGGACTTCAATGATTCTTATATTGTTTCGGTTGAGTTTTCAAACACTATTTTGTCCTTTCACATTCTTTGAGGACTTTTCCCATTGTCTCATAATTTATTTTGAAGCTCTTTTCCAACCTATTCTGTTGTTTGGAGTTGTTAAGCATCTCATATTATAGCTCACTGATTCTGTCGTTAGCCACTGTAACTCTGTTGGATAGATTTTCCATTGAGGTTTTCATTTTGCCTACCAAGTTTTTCAGCTTGAAGTGTTCTTATTTCTTTTCTCATATCCTATTGATTCTTATTTGTGGCATGTTCAGTTCATTCCACGTTTTCTTTGAGTTCTATGAACATCCTGAATATTTCTCGTAAGTCCTTATCTGAGAGACCAAATAGGTGTTTGGTACTTTTTGTTCATTAAAACTTCCATCTTTGTTATCTAAGCATGATGAAGGCCTTTGTTGTTTCCTCATTGTCGCTGTTTTAATATGATGTTTTCTGTCTCATGCTGGTGTTCCTTGACTAGGAGGAGTATGTGGATGTGGAGCAGAATGGAGTGGCCATGCTCCACTGGCTCTTTGTCTTGGATTCTGTTCCTCACTGGGTGCTGCTGAAGTGACTTTGGACCCCAAAGCTCCTGGGTCTGCCCCGATGGTCTCTTGCTTTTTAATGCAGGATCCACAATTCTCTTCTTGGATGCAGGTTCCACATGTTTGAAAATTCTTAACTCAATTAGGGATGTTTGTGAGAAAAAACAATGATATTACTTTTAAAGTTTAAAACCTGAAGGTATGGAGAAATAATAAAGAAGTTAAGGCACTTGCCTTGATTGTGTCTACCCCCTATTTGTTCCTAGAGCTGGGCATATAAAGCCCCTTGGGACTGCTCACCCCAGTGGCCAAGAGAGATAGAGAGATGCTAGAGAGTGAGAGGGGTAGAAACTGAACATCCTTTTATTCTGAAATCTTAAGTTTTAGTCTAAATTCTGCTACTGACTGGGGGTGGGCATTTCTGTGAGAGAGGGATAAATAGATGTAATTCATTGGCCAGAAGGTCCAGGAAGATCCAGGTTTGAGAGAGAATAGAGAATCTAGAATAGATAAAAAGCAGGCAGCATCTTGCTGATGCTTTATCTCTGTTACCCTCCTCAGATTGGCCAGCACTGCTCTGGTCTTTACTCTGGCCCTCCACAAAAGTGTCAGATTCTTTTTTTTTTTTTTATTTTAGGAGAAAAATATTTAGTGCACGCGCCATGTCTAAGTCCAACCACCATTACAGGGAAGGCTGACATTGCCTCTTAATGGTGTATTGACTAACTAATTCCCTTAAATACATGAACAAAAGTAGACCTCCAGCACTGTGGGGTCTTTTTCAATAGCCCTGAAAATTTAAAAACTGATATGACTTAGTGTCTTTCCTTTCCTCCAATTACCCTTCCTTTAGGTAAGGAAGGAGCTCAAGAAATGATCAAAGTCTATATAATGGGAAACCTACAAAGTTTTCTTCCTGGAGAGAGAAAACAACTCTTCTTTATAATGCCTTTTCTCAATCTGTATTTCTGTGCTACTCACACTGAACACTAACACTACTGAAACTTCTGAGTCAACAAATATGTAGGGTTTCCCCCTATATGAAATTATCTGGGACAAGATCTGGGTATCCAATAACTAAACAGAATTGTGATGTAAGTTCTATTAATTGCTTTATGCTTATATTTTTTTTTTCTTGATTTTTGGACCACCCCTGGTGATGCTAAGGGATTACTCCTGGCTATGCGCTCAGAAATCACTCCTGACTTAGGAGACCATATGGGACACCGTGGGATCGAACCATGGTCCATCCTAGGTTAGTGTGTGCAAGGCAAACACCCTACTGCTTGCGCCACCATTTTTGGTTTTTAGGACATACCTGGTGACGCTCAGGGGTTACTCCTGGCTATGCACTCAAAAATCAATCCTGGCTTGGGGGACCACATGGGATGTCAGGGGATTGAACTACAGTCCATCCTAGGCTAGCATGCACCACACAAATGCCTTACCGCTTGCACCACTTCTTCAGCCCCTATGCTTATATTGTTTTGTATCTGTTTTTACATTGAAAAATTCAAGAGAAGTGATAAAATAAACTCGTCCTACATTAAATATTATCCCAATAGCAATCCAGTACTAGCCATAAAAGTGTTCAGCTCCTTTAAGAAAAGCTTAATTGGGAAAGAGAAAAAAAAGACCTTAATTATAATTGGCTTTATAATCAACCTCCCTCCCACCTTTAGAGAGTTGGTGACAGTTGGAAGAGGCAATTAAACAGCAGTTTGACCAAACTGTTTCTACTTTTGATTAAGTCTTTTCTCCCTGATACATTCAGCTATATCCTTTTTTTTTTATTATATATCTCTTTTACATTATATATCTGTTCCTTTTATCTAAGCCCTCAATCTGTCTTTACCATTGTCTCAAACCCAGCTTTCTCTCCCTCTCCCAACTAAGGGTTTGCCATAGGTCCCTGAGCTTCTCTATGAAAAAGGCTTGAAATATTTTGCCAGAGTCTTGCCAGCAAGGCCCCCATGGACCCTATCAGCACAGGCCCATCTCTGGCAGCTCAGCTCTGACTGAATAGTGTTTAAATCTTTTTATGAGGATTAAGGACTTTTGTGATGGTAAGTTTTTGCCTAATGATATATGTCAGTATATGTGAGGTGGCTTTGATTACTTTTTTCACTGGTTAAACAATAATTAACAAAGACTGACTTATCTATCATTATTAAAATACCATGACCATTTGAATGTTTTTCTAAGTAACCAATTAATTCATTGAAGAAAAAAAGATCATTACATCATTAGAAAAAAGAGATCAACATTTAAAAATGACTTATTGTTTGACTGAATTGGCTGGTTGCTTACAAGTACTGACATCAGTGATATCAGGCTATTATACTAATCCAGTCACCATGTAAGACAGATAGTCTTTCTTTTTTTCAGTCAAGTCACAGAATAATAAAGTTCTTGTCTACACTTCCAGTTTCATTTTTAAAAGAATGCACATTCTAAGTATGTTTTAATTGTAAGTATACTACAATATTCCTTGTACTGAGTGTTAGCATTTGGGTGGGATAGGGGGAGCACCTAAAGGTACTTTCAAACTGGTGTGTGTGAGTGTGTGTGTGTGTGTGTGTATGTGTGTGTCTGTGTGTGTCTGTGTGTGTCTGTGTGTGTCCTGGCTTTTCCTTAAGGTCTATTGAAATCAAATGCTGATCAGAGATCTCTGTATCATAACTTTCCCACCAAACACATTATTTCAAGAATGGCTATCATCCATGCAGTACACACTTTTTGAAGCTCATTTAGAGTATCCCTGAATTGTTTCTGAATCCAATCCAAGTTGGGTTGACATGGACTTCTGCAGATTATTTTCTCACCTAGGAGAAATAAAGTTGCCCCATCTTAGTATTGCAGTGCCTCCAAGCTGATACTAAGTGACACCATTGTTGGCAGGCCCAGCGGAATGCCAAAGATAGGGTAGTCATCACTAAGCTCCATCTCTGCATCTGAGTGAGAGCACACTTTCACAAAATTGTAAGTAGACTTTTTGTCCTGTGTGTGTCCGTCAAATAAACTGTGCCAGGATACCTCATCTTTGGCATAAATTGCCTGCCCTGATCACAGACTCAGGCCCTTACACCATTGAGAAAAATCAATGCATCTATTCTTTGTTTTATTTTAGGCAGTTCACTTATAGAATGCTTTGTTCTCTATTCCCATTGAAAAGTATCATAGATTAGAGTTTTTGCAGAGATTAATATTACTATTATTTTGTTACAAAACACTTCTTTTAAGGAAAAAACTACTTACTAGGAATATAAGCAGTTTGCAGGAAATAATAGACTCTGGCTTGTATATATTTCGCACTAAATTTATAAATTTCCCTTTTAAGGTTTTTTTCCTTCTTTTATTGGGGAGTTGGGGTAAATAGCTAGCTTTGCTCAGGACTTATTCCTGACTCTGCTAAAGAATCACAGCTGGAGGACCTTGGAGGACCATACATGGTATACCAGGGATCAAATCTTGATTGGTTGTGCCCTACCACTGTACAATTCTTTGGCTTCTAAAATTTATCATTTATAGTAAAAAAATTATAGATGACTCTTCAGATACAAATATTTTTTCCAGTCTTGTAACTGGAACACCTAAAAAAGGAAAATATTATAAACTTAATCCTCTGGTCTTCCATCTTCTTCACTTAAAAAAATAGTCTTTTATATCAATGGCTTTGATAATATACATAAAATACTGACATTTCACATTGAATACGAAGTATGTAAGACAAAATGTCATATTTTGGAAAGATTGTGCTCTGAGTTCAAGTTGATATTGTTGAAAATAAATCATTTTACAAAGAAATTTTTACGTGCATATTATTGAAGAAATTGTGGGCAGTTATTTACATAATTGAAACTCCCTTGTCAGTTATTCAATAAATATTTTGTAGACACCCAGAACAATGTTGAGTTCTGGGGATAAATGATGGTATTGATAACCAGGAGATATGGCTCGTTTACCTCCATTTTGCAACTAATAGTCTAGATGTAGGGACAATGGTACAGAGTAGTATCCTAATTAGATTTAACTTGAAACTTTGCACCAGTCCAACCACTAGTCTCTCTACCAATGTCCTCATTTTCCTGCCAATGTCCCAGCCTGCCTCGATGACAGATGCATTTTAAATTTTGGTTTGTTGCAGTTTGGATCTCATGATTTTAGTGCTTTGATCTTTTGTGGTTTATATACTACATTTCTATTCCAACCAATGTGTCTGCAGGTCCCTACACCAGTCCCTATTTAAACTGCCTATCCACATTTGCCTGTTCTTTCTTTAGTCTTTCTTTCTTTCTTTCTTCTTTCTTTCTTTCTTTCTTTCTTTCTTTCTTTCTTTCTCTTATCTTTCTTCTTTCTTTCTTTCTTTCTTTTTTCTTTTCTTCTTTCTTTCTCTTTCTTTCTTTTCTTTCTTTCTTTCTTTCCTTTCTTTCTTTTCTCTTTCTTTTCTTTCTTTCTTCTTTCCTTTCTTTCTCTTTCTTTCTTTCCTTTTCTTCTTTTCCTTCCTTCCTTTCCTTCCTTTCTTCCTTTCCTTTCCTTCTTCCTTCCTTCCTTCCTTCTTCCTTCTTCCTTCCTTCCTTCCTTCCTTTCTTCTTCCTTCCTTCCTTCCTTCCTTCCTTCCTCCTTCCTTCCTTCCTTTCCACTTCCTTCCTTTTCCTTCTCCTTCCTTCCTTCCTTCCTTCCTTCCTTTCTTTCTTTCTTTCTTTCTTTCTTTCTTTCTTTCTTTCTTTCTTTCTTTCTTTCTTTCTTTCTTCTTTTTCTTCTTGCTGCTTTCCTCCTACAACACACTGCAACTCACAGCAAACATACATGCCACACACGGAGCTCCACTGAGCATGGGATCCCCAGAAGATTGCTTAATCTCATCATGTGCCCTACATCAAGGCCAACAATTTCCCTCCTGATCAGTGCGCCCTGCCAGGAAGCGGCTTCCACCTTTTCTTACGTATGCTTTTAAGTTTTTTTCTTCCATGATCTTCTCATTGATCCCATCTTAATAGGTAAAAATTGAAGTTAAGGACCAGAGAAATAATAGAGAAGATAAGAGTCTTGCCATACATGCAGCCAATATTTATCTTAAATGATACAGTTCATGAGTCTTTTCATGGTGAACTTTAAAAATATTATTGTTCCCGTCAGCAGCCTTTAAAAACCCCAGTGATTAAGGGAATTATAAAGCTTCTTTGCTGAGCTTTAGTGGAAAAAATTCCGAAGGTAGATATATTTAAATTATCCTTGAGAAGTAAAGTCCTCAAGTAAAGTATTTACATTTGTAGTAAAAATAGACTGCCTTATTCTACATTCACTCTGTGCACCAAACACATAATAATCTGACAGAGCTAATGTCAGTAACAGGGAGAAGAGTCTTTGCACATATGTAGATCCATTTCTTTTTTTGATAATATTTTTAAATATTGTTTGAATGCAATACCTAATATTTAAAATATATTAAATTTAGAAACTTATAAAAAATTTAATTACTAGGAATGTTTAATTGCTAATTAATAGGTTAGAACTTCAACAATATATAGTTTTTCACACTGCACTCCTAATCACAAATATTTTTAATGATCATACTACTTATACTATTTTCAACCTGACATTTTCACCTAAAAATAAATTCTGTAATGTTTATATTAATTAATAAATATGTATTTCTTATCTGATGTATCATTTTTTTTTTTTTTTGGTTTTTGGTTTTTGGGCCACACCCGGTAACGCTCAGGGGTTACTCCTGGCTATGCGCTCAGAAGTCGCTCCTGGCTTGGGGGACCATATGGGACACCGGGGGATCGAACCGCGGTCCGTCCAAGGCTAGCGCAGGTAAGGCAGGCACCTTACCTTTAGCGCCACCGCCCGGCCCCCATGTATCACATTTTTAATCAATAATCTATTGGCAAACATTTACAGTGATTCAAATGTTAATGAAGAGACTATTGGGCTCCACTGGGCCATGATTCTGGATAATAACTGATGATCTCAGGGGACCATCTACAGTGTCAAGGACAAACTGGGTCAGTGAATATAGCAAATATCTTAATCCCTGTCCTATCTCTTTGATTCCGGGTAAATATATTTTAAAGGTTCAGAAACATAATTCTCTAAAAGAATGTTTTATGATTTCTACTCTGGTCAATAATATAGACAAGTGTCTATTTACCCACATTTCCCCCCTGACTGAGTATTGACATTCTGTTTAATTTACAGTTTTTTAATTATGAATGAGGTAAAATATTTTTACTGTTTTTCTTTGAACAGTAATTATAGTGATTTACATTTAGATGTATGTTAATGATATTTTAAATTTTAATGCATTCAATTTATCACCATCACTCTAGTGGGATTGACTTCTAGTGTCAAATGTAGAAGTGTGAATTTCATGATCAAGAGAATAAACTAAAGCACCATATTTTTTTATTTTTAAAAAATTTTATTGAGACTGTTGTGAATTACAAGACCTTCATAATTGTATTTTAGGGATACAGTGACAGTGAATTTGGAACATTCCCACCACCAGTGTTGACTTTGCTCCGCCAAAGTTCCCAGTATGCATCCTATACCTCTACCCTTCGACCCATGGTCTACCAGTGTAACAGGTCCATATTATGTTTAGCTGTTGTAGTTTGGGTCTCTTGATTCTATTGTCATTGACTTTGGCTTGAGTAGTTTTGACATTCCCCCCACTCCATGCACCTGAGACCATTTGACCCCATCTACTTTTCTTTCTTTTTCAATTTGTAGAAAGATATAGAAAAATAAGGTAAAATAAAGCAATTCATGCCACAAATTTCTATGAAAAAAGCTGGAGCCTTACCTAGAAGATATTAAAAACATTTTTTTTTAAAAGAATAGGTGTGTGGCAGTTTTTTTTTTTTTTTGCAAAGGTGCAGCAAACTTTGGGAAAAATAGAAAGGAAATAGCCTTGGCTTAAAAAAACAGGGTATTTCTACTCATGAAGTATACTGCTGACAATGTGGTTAAACAAACAAACAAGCAAACGCATATGTGTCCTTCCTCTGCTTAATTAAATTTCAGTAGCAAACAAGTACTGATCTTTGTGTCAGATAACTACATGCATCTATAAATAAACTCATTTAAACATTTTACTGCACTATAGACACTAGTATTATCACTAATTTCTTTTTAAATTTTTATTTTTATTAATTATTTAAACACTGTATACAAGATTCTTTATAATACAGTTGTTTTTTCTCAGATAATTAGTTATTCATGCTTGAGTCATGCAATGTACAATACCCATCACCAGTGTCTATCACCAATGTTCCCTCCTGCCTGTTTTCCTCCTGCTTAAGGAGCAGATAGTTCTCTCTTTCTCTTTTGTTGCAGACACCAGAGATCATTTGGTCTGTAGAAAGGAAAAGCAAAAGCCCTCTTTTAAGCATACTCCAGATATGGCCTACTGTAAAGCCCTTACTGGCACTGAGTAAGAAGTGGCCACTCTCCAGCGGGAAGAATAAAAACACTTATTACGTGATGCCACTGGCCTCCTGAAACAGGATGCAGATTCTATTTTTTATGTTCCACCGCATCAACCATCACAAACACCAAACATTCAAAACATCACATCACAGTTTCATCACCTAGGCAGCTCACCTACTGCTGTGATGAAAACTTCCCAAGTGCACGTGTGAGAAATCCTTTGAACCTGATTTGCTGAGCACATGTATAAGTATCCTGCCCCTACTGCAATAAACATCTGTCTCACTGAAGTGACTTCCAGAGGTTTATGCTGTGACTGCACATCTGTCCTCCTCCAGCCCCACGTTGTCATTGTCACTTGGGCTAGGTGTGCAACTAGCCAAAACGAGACAGCAACACTCTCTTCTCACTCTCACTGCGCCCTTTAGACATTATGGCTTGCCATATTGTTATTTAAGGGGTATCATCTTTATCACTTTATCTCCTTTCAGTTCCCAATTCTTGTTCAGAGTGATCATTTCCAACTATCATTCCTGTGCCCTAACTGCACTCCCCTGCTATTTGTGGGAAGCTCTGTACCATGGACTGGTCATACTGACCCTCATCTCTATTTTTTTCTGGATATTATTACCATACTATTCTTTTTTTTTTTCCGAAGAAAACAGCTCTTTATTCCTTCTCTTTTTTTTTTTATATCCCATAACCTAGTGGGATAACTCTATCTCTATCCTTCTCCCTTTGACTCATTTTACTCAACATAATACTCTCCATATCCATTCATGTATAAGTGAATTTCATGATGTTATTTCCTAACAGCTCTGTAGCATTCCATTGTATGGATGTATTACTGTTTGTTTATCCACTCATCTGTTTTTAGACACTTGGGTTGTTTGCATGTTCTGGCTACTGTGAATAGTCCTGCAATGAACATAGGAATACAGAGGCTTTTCTACATTGTATATGTGGACTCCTAGGATATATTCCTAGGAGTAAATTGCTGTCATATAGAAGCTCAATTTCAGGGTTAGTTTTTGTTTGTTTGTTTTTTAAGAAACGTTTGTTCGGGGTGGGGGACAAAAAAAAAGAAAGAAATGTTTGTTTATTTCTTCTCCCCATTTATTAGATAGAGTTAGCTGTTATTTTCTCCCCAAACTTTACCAATGCCTTGTATATCTTAAATATTAACTTTTATGGTTATTGGGTGAATAGTTTATCCTATTCCGTGGGTAGTTTTTTTTATACTTGTCATCATTTCCTCTGAGGGGCAGAAGATTCTGTTCTACAAAAAAAAAAAATGCCAATTTTTGGGGGCCACACCCGTTTGACGCTCAGGGGTTACTCCTGGCTACGCGCTCAGAAATTGTTCCTGGCTTGGGGGAACCATATGGGACGCTGGGAGATCGAACTGTGGTCTGTCCTACACTAGCGCTTGCAAGAAAGACACCTTACCTCTATCGCCACCTCTCCGGCCCCTAAAATGCCGATTTTTTTGGTGCCAAGAGAGAGGAATTTTCTCAAAATTGGTTCACAGAAGTATAAATTCTTTCCATTCTCTATCATTAATAAACACTATATAACAGTAATAAATACTGTCCACGTCTTTCTAACTAGACCTTCCTCCAGAGGCAGTTACTAGGAATTTTCCCATTTGTATATTAGAATATGTGTATTTTATCTTCAAGATTAAAAAAGAATATTTTAAGCACCCTCTGTGTTTTTTAAGTGCTAGTTACGTTTTATATTGAATTGAGTTCTATATGAAAACATGTAGATCTAGATTTTAAAAGAATCTACTGTATCTCATTAAAAGATCATGTTATAATTTCTTTAACCTATTAATTATAGATACACATGTGATCTTGTTATCAGCCTTATGCTTTTTACAATAGTTATATGAACATCTTTGTACATTTCTCTTAAAGGATTGATGGTAGAACTGTATGAGATAAAAATAACAGTGGTAAAATTCATAGTTCAAGCTATATGTGCATCCAAAATTTTGGTAAGCAATGCCAAACTGAATTCAGAGTGCAACAGAAATCATCCTGTAGCCTCTTCATATTTTTTTTCAGATGCAAGACAAAAAATAAAATAGATTTATAGGAGAATAAAGAAAAATATGTTAATAACATTTATAGCCCAAGCCAACATTAGAGAGATCCAGTATAGTTGAGTCAATCAGTCACATGACTCTAACAGTCATTCTCCCTTTCCCTAAGTAAATTTTTAAGTAGGTTTAGTTTGAACAGAAGATGCTGAGAGGTAACAGGTAGTTAGCAAAATAACCAAAAAGGTATAGTGAAACAATGGTGTGCAGATTTAAATGGTTAAGGAGATAACATCTTTCAGAGAGACACAATTTTTGTTTATTTTTGGAGCAAACTTGGCAGTGCTCAGCACTTATTCCTAGCTCTATGCTTAGGATTACTTAATATGAAATGCTTTTGAAGAGAGAGCAGTTTTAGTACTAACAACAATAGAAAAAACTCATAAATTGACTTTATATTTACTCTGAAATAACAAATACTTTGCCTTTTTTGGTGTATTTTGGATATAAACCACGCTCAGTGGCACTTGGGGCTTACTCTTAACTCTGGTCTCAGGAATTACTCCTGGTGGGCTCAGAAGTAATTCACTTATACTATCATTTAGTCTTACATATACTATAACTCTGTCTCTGAAATAAGATAAACTTTGATTAAAATTAGTAAATAAAATAGTGGAAACCTGCCGATGTCCAGCCTTGAGTGAACAGGCCTCAAGAAGGGGTGCTGCAAGGATTAAGAAAATAAGACAGATATAAGAGAGAAAAGCATGGTGTCAGGGATTTCAAGCTTTATGGACTGAGAGCCCTCACTGCCCTCCAAGTATGGCCTACTATGTCAATCTAAGATGTTATCATTATCAGTTCTCCTGCTCTGAGGGAGGGAATTAATATTCTCTTAGTCACAGGGAGAGGCTTCCCTAGAGGCTTTTGCTAGAGAAATATTAAGAAGACTGTAAATCAGTTACTGTAATTTTCAGTTTTTACTGGAAATTTCTTGTAATTTCCAGTTTCTTACTGGCAATGGCCAGTAAGGATTGGCTGAAAAGTTCCATATGTTAAATTGCTGTATCCACTATTCTAAAGTCTGTCAGTTTTTCCATATCTCTGTTTTGTTACACATAAAAGAAATTCCAAGTAGTTCCAAATACTGTGGAAAAGTTTCTTATCTAAACAGATTCTTTTTAAAGTTCTTTTAACTCACCTAATGTTTTCTAATTCAGGGGTCATTGTCCCACCAGATAGCAAGAGTGAATGTCCATACCAAAGGTTTAGGATGCATAATAACAATGGCCCTGGTTAAAGATTTTAGAAGTTATGTTTGTGCCTTAATGGATATTCATTATCTTCAAAAGGTTTTTACAGAGATGCACTTGGGATATTTAAGAAGACTATCTATCTTGCCCCCTATTGCAGCCATATAGAGTTGTAAGTAGCCAATTTTTACCTTTATTTTTTCACATTTAAGAATTTCCTGGCTCTCTTGTCTTGTGCATTGCTATTAAACGAGATAAAATTACTGAACTGCTTTGAGTTGACCAAGTCTGAGGCAAGTGCTATTCTTATGTTACAGACACACTGGTCCTGGCATCTGCCAGATCCTGAGTAATTTTCCTTTAATTACTTAATCAGTATGTGTATTTTTGATTTATCCATATCTCTGACCACTGTGAGAATGCTGATGGTTGAAGGCATCACAGGAAAGGATTTACTTTATACCTCTTCAATAATGTCTATTTCTTCCTTTCCTTTTTGAGGTTCCCTTTCTCCTAACTGATGAATTTAAAACTAAGTAAACTAAGTTTGCAAAGGGACTACATAGTAGTAGATATAGATGACCCTTTTCTGAGGGCTTATTTTAATTGTAAAATAACTTTCTTGCATTGCTTCAAATCTAAAGTTCCTCACAGGGACAACAGATAGCAATATTTCCTAGTAGCTTGAAATAATTGTGGAAAGGCTTCCTCTTAATTTTCTGTGATCATAGGAGTTGAATGTATTTCTCCTCCTTGGAAGTACTCTGCCTCATTACTACCTTGATTAAAAAATTTTAGAACATTCATCCTTTGAGATTCACACACGTTAGTGATCTTTTTTTGGGTGCTTGCGTTTTTTTTGCTTCACCAATAATTTCAGTCAACATTAGATATTTCCTACTTCTTCAGGCCCCTCTTCAGGTGCCACTTGCTGTAGTTCAACCCCTGGGTGAATAGGTTTGAAGCAGGGTGCTGTGAGGATTAAGAAAACAAGACAGGGGCCGGAGAGATAGCATGGAGATAAGGCATTTGCAGAAGGACAGTGGTTTGAATCCTGGCATTCCATATGGTCTCCTGAGCCTGCCAGGAGCAATTTCTGAGCATGGAGCCAAAAGAAAAAAAGAAAAGAAAGAAAGAAAGAAAGAAAGAAAGAAAGAAAGAAAGAAAGAAAGAAAGAAAGAAAGAAAGAAAGAAAGAAAGAAAGAAAGAAAGAAAGAAAGAAAGAAAGAAAGAAAGAAGGAAGGAAGGAAGGAAGGAAGGAAGGAAGAAGGAAGGAAGGAAGGAAGGAAAGAGAAAGAAAGAAAGAAAGAGAAAGAAAGAGAAAAGAAAGAAAGAAAAAGAAAGAAAGAAAGAAAGAAAGAAAAAGAAAGAAAGAAAGAAAGAGAAAGAAAGAAAGAAAGAAAGAAAAAGAAAGAAAGAAAGAAAGAAAGAAAAAGAAAGAAAGAAAGAGAGAGAGAGAAAGAAAGAAAGAGAAAGAAAGAGGGGCCGGGCGGTGGCGCTGGAGGTAAGGTGCCTGCCTTGCCTGCCTGCGCTAGCCTAGGACGGACCGCGGTTCGATCCCCCGGCGTCCCATATGGTCCCCCAAGAAGCCAGGAGCAACTTCTGAGCGCATAGCCAGGAGTAACCCCTGAGCGTCACAGGGTGTGGCCCAAAAACCAAAAAAAAAAAAAAAAAGAGAAAGAAAGAAAGAGAAAGAAAGAAAGCAAGAAAGAAAGCAAGAAAGTAAGAAAGAAAGCAAGAAAGAAAGAAAGTAAGAAAGAAAGAGAGAGAAAGAAAGTAAGAAAGAAAGAGAAAGGAAAGAAAGAAAGAAAGAAAGAAAGAAAGAAAGAAAGAAAGAAAGAAAGAAAGAAAGAAAGAAAGAAAGAAAGAAAGAAAGAAAGAAAGAAAGAAAAAGAAAGAAAGAAAGAAAAAGAAAGAAAAAGAAAGAAAGAAAGAAAAAGAAAGAAAGAAAGAAAGAGAAAGAAAGAAAGAAAGAAAGAAAGAAAGAAAAAGAAAGAAAGAAAGAAAGAAAAAGAAAGAAAGAAAGAAAAAGAAAGAAAGAAAGAGAGAGAGAGAGAGAAAGAAAGAGAAAAAGAAAGAAAGAGAAAGAAAGAGGGGCCGGGCGGTGGCGCTGGAGGTAAGGTGCCTGCCTTGCCTGCCTGCGCTAGCCTCGGACGGACCGCGGTTCGATCCCCCGGCGTCCCATATGGTCCCCCAAGAAGCCAGGAGCAACTTCTGAGCGCATAGCCAGGAGTAACCCCTGAGCGTCACAGGGTGTGGCCCAAAAACCAAAAAAAAAAGAAAGAGAAAGAAAGAAAGCAAGAAAGAAAGCAAGAAAGCAAGAAAGCAAGAAAGCAAGAAAGCAAGAAAGCAAGAAAGCAAGAAAGCAAGAAAGAAAGAAAGAAAGAAGAAAGAAAGAAAGAAAGAAAGAAAGAAAGAAAGAAAGAAAGAAAGAAAGAAAGAAAGAAAGAAAGAAAGAAAGAAAGAAAGAAAGAAAGAAAAAGAAAACAAGACCGACATGAGTGAACAAAGCATGGGGTCTGGGATTAAAGCAGGTTCAGAAATTTCCATCAGAAGCACTCTGCAAGCAGTCAAAGATAACAGCAAACAGACAAGCTAGCTGTAGAACCAAAACTGCAAGCAGTTTCTCTGACCTGTGATCTTTATTGGGACGAGTGAAGAATAGGTAGGGCTAGGGGTCCAAATTAGAGGTGCTTTCAGTCCATGAGTGCCAAGCACAAATAAGGAAGAATTATCCTAAATAGAGAGAAAACCGGTTACTCCAACACTTAAATATTCTATAAAATGTTCCGTGAAATAATAAACCACTTCATGAAAGTGAAGCTACAAAATCAATAGATAGTAAAGAAATTTCAGGGGCTGAAGTGACAATACACTGGGTATGATGCTGGCCTTTCAAGTAGCTGATCTGGGTTTGACCCTTGGCACCACATGTTTCCCTGAGCTCTGTCAGGAGAGAACTGTGAACAAAGAGCCAGGAGTAAAGCCTGAACATTCTCCCAAAAATTCCGAACAAAAATATGTTGCATTTCTATATACAAAAGTAAATCAAAAGAGAAAGAAATAAAGAAACAGTCCCTCAAGAATTGCTTTTTTAAATTCTTAATGCCTAGAAACCAAAGGAAGTTTAAGAGATCTGCATATTGAAAGCTATATGTTTTAAAAGAAAAGAAAGCCACAAAGAAATGGATGATAAACTGTGTTTATTGACTGGAAGAATTTCTATTATTAAAATACTATTTTTAGGATTTTATTAAACTTAGTGTTTCCCTACTACTCAGGCATTATACAAATTTAGTTCATTATTTTAATTGAAGTGCTTAAGGGGAAAATTCTAAAATTTGTATGAACCACAAAGGACCCTGAATAACCCCCACAGTTCTAAGCAAAAACAATTCTAGTCAGGCAATATACAAATTTAGTTCATTATTTTAATTGCAGCTTAAGAAGAAAAATTCTAAAATTTGTGTGGAACTACAAAGGACCCTGAATAGCCCACACATTTCTTAGCAAAAAAAAAAATTTTTTTAAGTGACGGCATCATATTGTTCAACTTTCAAAGGTATTGTGACCAAAATAATGTGCAATTGGAATAAAAATATTCAGGTCTATGGAATTGATATAAGAACCTAGAACTAAAGCCTTACATATGTGTACAGCTAATTTCCTACAAAGGAGCCAATAACACAAAATAGAAAAAGGAAAGTCTCTTCCATAAATGGAATCAGGAAAATTGGATAGCCAATGAACAAGAATGAATTAAATCCCTATCTCATACTATGTACAAAAGTCAACTAAATAGGTTCAAGACTTTGATGGCATATCTGAAGTCATAAAATACATTATTGAAACATAAGCAAAACTCTTCACAATATTAATTCTAATGTTTCTTTAGGAATTTGAGTCCAAAAGGAAGGGGGAAAAAAGAGGTAATACTAAACAAATTATAAAGAATTAACTAGTTGGGGCCCCGAGAGATAGCACAGCGGTGTTTGCCTTGCAAGCAGCTGATCCAGAACCAAAGGTGGTTGGTTCAAATCCCGGTGTCCCATATGGTCCCCCGTGCCTGCCAGGAGCTATTTCTGAGCAGATAGCCAGGAGTAACCCCTGAACACCGCCGGGTGTGGCCCAAAAACAAACAAAAAAATTCAAGACATAAAACATAAATTCAACAACATAAAATTTAACAACAACCAAACAATCATTTTCATCAAATATGTGAGAACTCAACAAGAAAGATTTATAGATGGGCAAAAGGTACATAAAATATTCATTAACATTTTATCAGGTAATCAAAATGTCATTTAGATATTACATCACATCCATGGCAATGGGCTATATATTTTAAAAAGAGCACAAATAACAAATGTTGATAGTAGTGTAAAGAAAAAGATTTCATTCCCTATTAGTGAGAATTGCTGTGTTGTATGAAAGCGTGGTCACTAGTTTTTAGAGTACTGATCATATTGACTTCTTAAAAGCCTTGATCAGTTTTTCCCATATCTTTGCAAACACTGGTTGTTGTGCCTTTTGATGTGTGCCAGTTTCTCTGGTGTGAGGGGGTCTCTCATTATTTTGATTTGCATTTCCTTGATGATAAGTGATATAGAGCATTTTTCAAATGACTTTTGGCCATTTGTATTTCTTTGTTCATCATTTATATTTAACATAATACTCTTTATATCCAACCATGTACAAACAAATTTCATGACTTCATTTTTTTCTAATAGATGCATAGTATTCAATTCTGTATATGTATAGATCTACCACTGTTTATTTACTCATAGGTTCTTGGAAACTTGGATTGTTTCCAGATTCTGGCTACTGTGAATAAAAAATACAGAGGATTTTTCTATATTGTATATTTGGGTTTTTATGTTTTATTCCTAGGAGAGGTATTTCTGTATCATAAGGGAGCTCAATTTCTAGTTTCTTGAGGAATATCCATATTGTTTTCCAAAATGGCTAGACCAGTCAACATTCCTACTAGCAGTAAATGAAAATCCCTTTCTCTCTGTATTTGCACCAGCAATGGTTATTATCATTCTTTGTGATGTGTGCCAAACTCTTTGGTGTGAGACGCTATCTCCTTGTTTTTTGGATTTGCATTATAAAGCTACAGTAATTAAAACAACATGATATTGGCATAAAGACAGACCCTTAGATAAATGAAATGGACTTGAAGATTCTGAGACTCACCCTTGGTTGATGAGCAATTAATTTTTGTTAAAGGGGCAAGAAATATGAAGTGGAGCAAGGAAAGCAATAACCCTCCCCAATGCCATATGATATGCTAATCTCACCTGGATGGTGAGACCCACCCACAGCTGAGAGGTGTCTAAGGGGTTGTCTGGGGGGAGGGGAGAAGGAATGCAGCAGGGAGAAAGAACAGACACAGGATGGATGCAGAGCAACAGGAAAGAGGCTGTTTAGCTTATAGACCATGTGAAAAAAGCACATGGTGATTAGGGCTTTGTAATAAAGCTGATGTCTCCTGAAACTTCAACTTACTGCCTGTGGATCATTTCTTCGCCATCACCCTGTGCCTACAGACCTGCTGGCTAAAGGGGCTGCAGGCTAGGGGCCAAGCCAAGAAAGGCCTCACCGTCCATCCACAACACTAGGACTTGATCATTAGTAATTAATACAACAGAAAGCCTCTTAAACAAGTGGTTCTAGGAAAACTGGTCAGCTACATGAAAAAAAGTGAACTCAGACCTCTCTTTAATGCCATGCACAAAAGTCAAATCAGTGACCAGAGTGATAACACAGCAGTAGGGCATTTGCCTTGCACATGGTTGACCCAGGATAGACCTGGGTTCAATCCTTGGTGTCCCATATGGTCCCCAAGCCAGGAATGATTTCTGAGCGCATAGCTAGGAGTAACCTCTGAGCATCACCAGGTGTGGCTCAAAACCAAAAAAAAAAAAAAAAAAAAAAGTAAAATTAAAATAGCTTAAGACCTTGATATCAGACCTGAAGTCATAAGGTACATTGAGAAAAACATAGGCAGAACACTTCATGATATTGAAGCTAAAGCTATCTTCAAAAATGAAACACCACTGGGCAAACAAGTAGTAACAAAGGAAACAAATGGGACTACATTAAATGAAGAAGTTTCTGTACCTCAAAGGAAATTATTTCTAGAACCTTTTTTCTAGTCTTCAGAGTTTTCTAAATATAGTATTATGCACAGATAGTGAAAATTCTACTTCTAGGTTTTCTATCTGGATATCATTAAAATATTTTTCTTGCCTAATTGCTATGGCAAATACTTCTAATTCTAAACTGAATATAAGTGGTGAGAGTGGACCTTGTCTCTATTTGATCTTCAAGGATAGGTTTTTAGTTTCCTCTCCACTGAATATAATGTTTATGTGAGCTTGTGGTAAATGACTTTTACTATATTGAGGAAAGTTTCATCAAGTCTCATTTTGTTGAAAGTTTTTATCATGCCCGGGCTCTTGTTGAATGTTTTCTCTGCATCTATTGTTATGATCATGTGATTTTTCCCCTGTATTGATATAGTGTTTAATGTTGATTGACTTGCATATATTAAACCATCTTTGCACCCCCGGGATGCATTCATTTGGTCATGGTATATGATCTTTCATTGCAGTATTATGTTGAAAATCTTTGCATCTATATTCATGAGGGATATTTGTTTATAATTTTCTTTTTTTGTGCTGTCTCTGCTTTTGGTATTAGGGTCATGTTTGCTTAGAAGAAACTTTGAGGGGCTGAGTCATAGCACAGTGGAAGGGTGCTTGCTTTGCATGTTTCTGACCTGGGACAGACTTGGGTTCATTCCCTGGCATCCCATATGGACCACCAAGCCTGCCAGGAGCAATTTCTGAGCACAGAGCCAGGAGTAACTCTGAGCAGCATCGAGTGTGGCCACAAAACAAACAAACAAATGAACAAAATCAAAAAGAAAAAGAAGGAAAAGAGTAAAAAATAAGAAGAAACTTGAAATGTTTCTATTTCTTCAAATCCTGGAAGAGTCTGAAAGGCAGTAGGTCTTCATTAAAGGTTTGAAATGATTCACTAGTGAATCAATCTATCTGGGTCTCAGCTTTTGGTTTGGGGTAGACTTTTGATAATCATTTTTTTTTCAGGTGTTCCTATCTTCTTATTTCAGCCTTGTGAGGTCATAGGAGTCCAAGAATTGACCCATTTTTTTCTGGGTTCTCTTGTTTGGTGGCATAAACTTTTTTCCATTATTTCTCATAATCCTTTGAATTTCTGAAGGATGTTGTGACTGAAAGGTGGCTGAAAAGTGGAGAAATAGAAGAGTCAAAGGTAGAAACAGATTAGATCAACTGGAATCTTTATTAGGAAGTGCTCTGAGCAAGGTTAGGCAGTCCTCAGGGGTTATCAGAGTCATGCTAGCCTTCATCACTGCAATAGAATTATATAGTTTACATAGGGTTGGAAGAGGTATGTGCTGAAGTGTTATTAGTCAGTTTAAAAAGTTTTCATCTCCCCTACAGATTGGGTGAGTTTTCATCGCAGCTCATTTGACTTATGGTATGGAAACACATCCTGTTTTCCCAGAAATCAGACCTCATGACTGATGGTATGGGCAAATATCTTCAGGTCTAATTGGCCCTTCTTCTGGTGGGGTTGGAGACTACCTGATTTTTTTTCCCTCAGCGCAGCTTACAGTGACATCCTCCCTTTTGTTTCTATTCAGTTTATTAGGGTTCTCACTATTTATTTATTTTTTGGTGAGTCTTATGGTTCATTCCTTCTTATTTTAAAAGAATTGATTCTTTTAAAAGTTGTTTTTAAAAAGTTTTAAAAGAATCAGTTCTCGTTAATTTTTTCATTGTTTTTTGGATTCCAAGTCACTGATTTCTGCTCTAAATTTTATTTCCTGCCTCCTGTTCTGTTAAGCTATGCCACCTAGTGGTTCACTGAGCACCACTGGAAGGCAACCTTTCAGTAATGTATCTGGAACAGCCCTGATCATTTTGTGGCCTACCACAGGCAAGCTCCAAACAAAAGTCAAAGACTGACGAAGAAGCAAACAAATAAATTTGGTGTCAATCAGAAAAAATGACTAAGGCTGGAGTGATAGCACAGCAGTAGGGCATTTGCCTTGCATGCTGCTGATGTAGGTCGGATCTAAGCTCGACCCCTGGCATCTTATATGGTCCCCCCCACCCCCCAGCTAAGAGTGATTTCTGAAAGCAGAGCCAGGAGTAACCCCTGAGCACTGCTGGTTGTGGTCCCCCAAAACAAACAAACCAAAACCAAAAAAAAAAATGACACGAATCATTTTGGTGATGGGGAAATAGAGCTATTTAAAATTAGGCAGCTAAATACTAGTTCCACATTATTTTTATCTAAAATAAATAGTAAGAGGCTTTATTTCCCCCCTGGTAACTAAGATAAAAAATGAAGCCTTATTATTATATTCTTTCATTGCACACACTGTTTTACTCCAGATGATGGCACTGTATTCATGAAGGAAAACATTTCACACATTTATTTCTTTAAGAGGTAAATTATAATTACTCTTTTATTTGCAAATTAAGCTGTTAAGAAGCTATGGCCTCACTTTCTTTTAACCTTTTAAACACTCCTTTTTGTTTGTTTGTTTTTTGGTTTTTCGGGCCACACTCTTTTGATGCTCAGGGGTTACTCCTGGCTAAGCGCTCAGAAAATGCTCTGGCTTGGGGGGACCATATGGGACAGCGGTGATCGAACCGCTGTCCTTCCTTGGCTAGCGCTTGCAAGGCAGACACCTTACCTCTAGCGCCACCTCACGGACCCCTCCTGTTTTTTTTCTTTTTTTTTTATTTATTTAAACACCTTGATTACATACATGATTGTGTTTGGGTTTCAGTCATAAAAGGAACACCACCCATCACCAGTGCAACATTCCCATCACCCAAGTCCCAAATCTCCCTCCTCCCCACCCAACCCCCCGCCTCTGTTTTTTTTTTTAAATGGGGCTGTTTTAATCTGTAGTGGCTAATCTGCAATATAATTAAATATTTATTTAAATTTATTTATGATGGCTAGTAATTGTTTATGATGACTAATACATTTATGGTGGTAACTTTATTATTTATGGTAGCTAGAAATATAAAATGTACTTTATCAGTTTTTACATTTGAGAAACAAAATATAGAGTGCCCTCACCTTTGTAAAACATAGTGTTGTGCTTATGAAAATGTAAAAACCTGTAGAAAAGGTGAAAATTTCAACACAAACCCATCACCAAGGTGTTTAAAATGATAATGTTATTCAAATTCAAAGGAGGAAATAGACTGTTCAACCAGGCAGCATATAACTGTTCACAGCTCTGCTTTTGCTTAGTCAATGCTCTGTTGTTTTGTTTGTTTGCAGTTGGATCTCTTAGAAAAGAAAAGAAATGCTAACATTTCTAGTCTCAACGTATAAAAATAAAGGAAAATTTGTTTCTGTGAAATTTCCTATATAGAAATTTATGCTTGGAAAGCGATGTAATTCTCTAAATACCTATGGATATATAAAAAATTGACCACTTATTCATGGAAAGTTTATAAAAATCCAGCTTTCCTTGTGAAAGTGCTGCAGAAATTCTATGAAACTGAGCAGACATTTTTCTCTGGGTGGAAATTGTTTCCCTGATAGAAGTTAATATTAAAGTGATTGAGGGACAGCAATGAAGCTGTGAGTGTAGCATTCCCCAGACCTGGTTTGATTCCCTGCACCACACTGTCCCTGCTAAGTACTGGGTGTTGCAGCTCTGGAGACCCTCTGCACTGCCTGTGTGGCTCTAGTATTTCTAGCACTTCAGAGCCCAAACAGCATTGATTCATTGAAGCCTTGTCCTAAACCTCCAGCTGGAAGGCAAAGAATATTGGTAGGGTTCTCTGAACTTCCCGAGCACCTCCAGGGTAGAATGAAATAATTTAGGAGTTCTGACTTGTCTCAGTGGCTAACAGTGCTTGCCTGGAAGTATGAGGCTACAGTTCAAACCTTGGTTCATCCACATGCACTGAATAATGTTCCAATAGCTCTGCTATTTTGTTTCCTCAGTGCCATAACAGAGTTATGATCTCTGAAGGAACACTGTCAAGTGCGTACGAGCAATGTGATTGGAGTATGTGAACCTTATTTGGTACTGCAAGTTAAAATCTATGACCACCGCGGTCAATTGTCTGCTGTCAGCAACTATCTAGCTGGTCAATTCAAGGTAGCACATATGGGGGCACCACAACTATAAAGGGCAGCTCCCGGCCAGCACAACAACCAAAATGTACACAGTTGACACAGGAGCAGTGACTGTGGCTCTAATTCTCCCATAGTTTTTAAGTTCTTCAATATTTTTCATGAATGGGGGCTGGAGCGGTGGTGCAAGCGATAGGGTGTTTGCCTGGTATGAGCTAATCTAGGACGGACCTTGGTTCGATCCATTGCGTCCCATATGCTCCCCCAAGCCAGGAGCGATTTCTGAGCACCTAACCAGGAGTAACCCTTGAGCATCACCGGGTGTGGTCCAAAAAGAAAAATATAATAATAATAATAATAATAATAATAATAATAATAATAGTAATTTTTCAGGAATGAAAATATTGAGCAATAAAGACGCTCAGACACAAAATTAGAAAATGGAGAGCATATATGAAAGTAAGTTAAAGAGAAACCCCAGTTTTTTGGTTTTGGGTGCAAACTTAACAGTAGTTAGGAATTCTGATGTGGTTCTGGGGATCAAACCTGGATCAACTTCAAGCAAATTACCTTACCTGTTATACTATCTCTCTTTGGCCCAAATAATTTATTTACTTGATTTCCTGTTCTATCACTCTTTTTATAATACAACAATTTGAACCTCAATTTCTTCATCAATTAATAGGGAAAGTGAGACATCTGCCTATGAGCTATAATGATGAGATATAATAAGGACATAAATATAATTTGCTAACACACAAAAAAACTACTTAGTAGCCTTTTTTGTTTTGTTTTGTTTTTTAGGTCACACCCAGCAGCACTCAGGGGTTACTCCTGGCTCTAGGCTCAGAAATTGCTCTTGGCAGGCTCGGGGGACCATATGGGAAGCTGGGATTGGAATGCTGACCTTCTGCATGCAAGGCAAATGCTCTACCTCCATGCTATCTCTCTGGCCCCAGTAGCCTCTTTTTTAATCACCCTCATTAATGCTTCCTTAGACCCCTGGGTAAGAAGTGGGAGGTTGGAGATAAGATGAAAATGACAAAGATGGTACAAAAAGAGCTTTCCTCCTCCACTTGTTTTAAAACCTCTGCTCTCAAATTTTTAGGAATCTTAAAACCAGGATTTTGCTTTCTGTTATTTCAATGCTTGGAATCAAACCAGGTGCTTCATGCAGATGAAACATGTGCTCTGCCTCTAAACCATACCCCAGGCTACCAAATCGAGGTTTACTGTGATTTAAATAAAGAAAGCAGGCTTTTCTTATAGTATAAAGCCTAGTCAATGTGATCAAAGAGAAGAGGAGCTTGCCTTGAATGTGTTTGATCCCTGGCACTGCATATGGTCCCTGTCCTCACCAGTACTGATCTCTGAGCACCCACAAGGCGTAAGCCCTGAGTGAACCCCTTCAAAATAAAAAAAAAGCATAACAACAACAAGATAGTCAAAATTATCACTGTGAAGGATTCATCTTTAATCAGAATATGTAATTAATTGATATCGGTTTGTATTGGGTTAAGGGATGCTACTCTCCTAAAATTCTAAAATTCCATATGAAAATGACAGTTTTATACGTATCTTATCCTTTATATAAAAGAAATTGGAGTTATCAAAAACTAAATCTAAAATTATTTCCTATAGAGACCTGTATAGAGTTTTAGGTTTTTATCTTCTTTTCCCTGTAGGGATAAAAGAAACCTGCATAGATCTGTAATTACTTCAAAGGATCTCAAATCTACATGAACTAAATTCCCAGCTGGATTCCATTCCTCAGAGAACTCTTGTGTTTCTCCTTCCTTTGGGGAATTCAAGTTTCCAGTAATTCAGTCCAAAATATGCTTCCATGCAGGTACTCACTTTGAAACTTAATGTTGAGAACCAATTAGCATCAATAATGCGGAGTGTAAAGGAAACTTCCTTCTAATGTAATTCATGAAGGTTATTAGCAAATGGTCTATTAAAATAAAATTATGTGTTTTACTTCTTTTTGTTTGTTTGTTTTTCTTGGGGGGGGTCACACCTGGCAGCGCTCAGGGGTTACTCCTGGCTCTATGCTCAGAAATCGCTCCTGGCAGGCCCAAGGGATCATATGGATGCTAGGACTCCAACCACCGTCCTTCTGCATGCAAGGCAAATGCCTTACCTCCATGTTATCTCTCGGCCTGTGTTTTACTCCTTAATTAAACTAATTCTTTGCAGGCCAGAAGATAGAATAGAAATTAAGGCACTTATAGCCAATTCCAGTTCTCCTCCTGCACACAGAACAGGACTAGTACCCCCTTATCTCTACCCAGCAATATACCCATTATAACTGGGTATAACCACAACAAAACAAGACAAAACAGTTATTTACTCCTTCTTTTTTCACTTTAAAACTGTGCAGCTGTATCAAAATGGTACTCTCAGGATAGAAAGTACGGTGGGTAGGGTACTTGCGTTCAATCCACAGCACCCCTATAGTTCTTGGAGCCTTGCAAGGAACATTTCCTCAGTACAGAATGAGGAGAAAGTCTTGGGTACCAAAGGTTGTGGCCTCATCCCACCAAAAAATGGTACTGACTGCTTAAGTCTTGTGGGACATGAGAGCATATTGTTTCCTTCTATATTTATTTCTTAGGAATTGTTCTATCATTTATATATGTTCAGGACTTTTGTTGGGTTCACATAAGAAATGAGATTGGTCCAGAGTTTTCAATATTTTAAAAAGGAAAAATTTAGTAATGGTTAAGATTTGGGGATGCAAAAGAAGAAAATGAGAAGAGAATAAATTTAGTAGACCAAGAGAAAGACAAGAGTCTCACTATCTGGGGCTTTTTTGAATTTGCATTAGATAGATTGTTGTTGATCTAGAACTGGCAGTTTTCTGTGGCCAAAGAATATTAATATTGTGAGACCATCCAATTTCTAATTGATGACTTCTCATATTTTAGATATATCAGTAATGGTTTAACAATTAGACATTATGGACAAGTACTATTATAAAGAAAAGATACTCCCAAGATTTTAGATTAAAGCCCAACTCTTTGAATGGAATAATTTCAAACATATAAGATAAATCCTTTCATGAAAAACAGATCCTGGATAAGCACCAGATGATTGAACACATAGAGGGTTGAAAAACATGGTCTCTAGTCTATGAATTTTCAGTAACTTTTCTTTCTACAAGTCATCATTTACTTCTTATCTGTGAAAGTATATATTCTGTGTGAAGATAAGAGAGAACGAACGCTCTCCACTATAAATATACTCCTGTAACCAATTATTGAGAACACTTTTACAATAAAACTTTACTTGAGTTTACCATTCTTTTATAAATAGATCTCCTTGTACAATTGCAAATGCTCAAAATTGCATTTGGGGGCTAGTGTTTCAATCACAAATTAGGATATTCTCGGGGCTGGAGAGATAGCATGGAGGTAAAGCGTTTGCCTTTCATGCAAGAGGTCATCGGTTCGAATCCCAGCGTCCCATATGGTCCCCCGTGCCTGCCAGGAGCAATTTCTGAGCATGGAGCCAGGAGTAACCCCTGAGCACTGCCGGGTGTGACCCAAAAACCACAAAAAAAAAAAAAATTAGGATATTCTCATGTTAAGTGAAACTACAATGTCTCACCATCAAGATTATTTTTGTGTTTGGATTAATCATTTTAAACCCTCTCTTGATAAAAAAAAAAAAGATAAAGTATTAAGAAGAGTAGACACATCTAGGCAAGCCATTTCTATGGTTTATGTGTAACAAACAGAATTCAGATAAATAATTGCCACTGGCACAGCATGCTCCTTGGAAATCCAAAATGCATTTCTCTTTTGTCAGACTGAAATATGTATATTGATTGCCCAGTTAATGGAAAGTTGTGTTATGGTAAGGAAGGTTCCACTGTCCCTACCTCATTGCTTAAAATTCCTTTTTAACTGACTAAACATGAGCAGAGTTGGAGATAATAAATTGATTCTGTCCAAGAGCTCTTGGATAAGTACCAAAGACAATTCAAATAAATAAAATAAAATAAAACTGCTCAAGTAACTGGTGACATGAATTACAAGATTGACATTTTAGTTATGGCAAACTACCATACATATAATTTCTAGTTATAGATAAGAGGTCATTTGCACAGCATCTAGTCTTTGTTCATATTATCTTACTCTGGAATCTGCAAATGAATAGAGCTAGCATATTATTATGGAAGAAATTGACTTTGGCACTGATTTCAGACACTAAGGGAACCAGCTTTCCTATAGCACATGATCATTTATGCTTCAGGAAAAGTAGTGTTCTCCCATTTACCCTGGCACTAGTTTTTCTGTAGATCATTTGCCCTGCTGGTCCTGATTCTGTGGTTCAGCCATGCACAGCTCTGATATCACAGCCTAATGTCTTCTACCCCCTGCTGGGAGGGTCTCCTGTGGGCACACTGTCCTGATGAGAATCTACTCTGCTTTGGCTTTAATATCTATCAATTCCTGCCAATTACCCTGGTGGAAAAAAAACTTCAAAAGCATGCAGTATGTTTGCATTTTCTACAAATGACCAAACTCTTAAGGACCCTTTTGAGAATACAGGAGGGTGTCATTTGGAATCTCTTTACTACAACAGTCCTTTGACTTGTAAGTTGAACTCAAAGCTGGTAATAAACAGTGTTTTTTTTTTTTTTTTTTTTTTTTTGTGCTTGATAAATAGAATTCTCTCCTGTTTCTGTTTTTAGCTCAAGAGAAACAAGGAACATGAGTCTAGAGCTAAGATGATAAGAGGTAATCTTTATTTTTGGCTTACTATGTGATGGTTACAATGTAAATTACTATGAGTTATTTAATTTATTCCTAATAACCACTCTATGAGATTATTAATTATTTCCATTATTTTTAACAATTACTTTATATAAGTACCATGGTTACAAAATTGTTCATGATTGATTTTCAGTCATAGAATTACCACCTTTCACCAGAGCACATTTCACGCCACTATCGACAAGTTCTCCCACCATATACCCCATCTGCATTTTACTTCTCTCTCTCTCTCTCTCTCTCTCTCTCTCTCTCTCTCTCTCTCTCTCTCTCTCTCTCTCTCTTTCCTTTTTGACACTGTGGTTTGCACTATTCTTTTTTTTTTTTTTTGGTTTTTGGGTCACACCTGGCAGAGCTCAGGGGTTACTCCTGGCTCTGTGCTCAGAAATTGCTCCTGGCAGGCATGGGGGACCATATGGGATGCCGGGTTTCGAACCACCATTTGTTCAAATCAGCTGCATGCAAGGCAAATGCCCTACTGCTGTGCTATCTCTCGGGCCCCAAGTTTGCACTATTCTTAATGAAGGGGTATCATACATATTACTTTCTCACCTTTCAGCATCTAGTTCTGCATTCTCTGCTCTTTGTGGCAAGTTTCCTACCTAGAACTGCTTGTCCTGGCCCTCATCTCTCTTGTCTCTGGATACCATAAGACACCATACCATCTTTTATTTTTCTTAGATTCCACAAATTCTGTCTATCCCCTTCCTCTGGCTCATTTCAATATTCTTGTCTCAGCACAATACTTTCCATATCCTATTATTCCTATTTTTGACAGGAAACTGAGGTTAAGAATGATTAAGAAAATTTCCAAAAGCATGCATTAATGTACTAAAATAATAAAAACTGTAATTCTATACATTTGTCCTTGTTTTCAAAACTGAGAGATTCTCCAGGATTATAAAAAAAAGTTTAATTTCATCCTTCACCCTATATTTGATTCTTTTTACACATATAACCAGCCTCTTTCTCCTTCCCTTCTGAAGCCACTATTTTAATTATAGCCTGAATGTTTATTCCTTGACCTAGTAGCTATACTCTTATCTGCATAGAAAGCCAAAAGTCAAGGTAACTTGGAAAAAAAGCCTATGTTATCAGTTTTGCAAAACAACTCGGAATTCTACTCTGGAGTCACCTGCATAACCTCTGGGTATATAACAAAGTTTACTTTAGTGGCTCTCTTCTCTTTCTTAATTATTTAATAATAAACTATTTGATCCAATAAAAATTAAAAAAGTGAATTAAGAATAGGGGTAATGCAAAAAATAGAACTTTCACTCTGTTTTGAAAATTTAAAATAAAAATCTGACACAGAATACATATAAAATTCCAAAATCTGAGGCCGGAGAGATAGCATGGAGGTAAGGCATTTGCCTTGCATGCAGATGGATGGTGGTGTAAATCTCAGCATCCCATTTAGTCCCCCAAGCCTGCCAGGAGTGATTTCTGAGCATAGAGCCAGGAGTAAACCATGAGCACTGCCAGATGTGACCCAAAACCCCCCCCCAAAAAATCCAAAATCATAACTATTTAACATAGTAAAGGGAATTTTTTGTTTGTTTTTAAACACACAAAGAAGTGGTCAGGGCTTATTCCTGCCTCTGCAGTCAGACAGGGATCACTCCTGATGATCTCAGGGGACTATATCGGGTGTCAGGGACTAAGTCCCTGTCATCTATTTGCAAGGCAAATGCTCTGCCAAGGTACAATAATTCTGGCCCTAATAAAAGGGATTCTTATTTTTTAAAAGCAACTTGATTTGTCAGTCAGAGACTGTGACAATAATTCTACTCCAAAAGAGTTTAGGAATTTTGCTTGGTTATTAGGGGTCACTAAGGCATTCTCTGGAAAGTATACAGTACTCCAAAACATAAAAGGGTTTTGGAATTATTCCAGAGTCTGCTGACCTTTCTTTAAGTTTAGTAAGAGAGAAGAATTATACCAAAAGAGCTTACCCTGAAGTCCCCATTATTGTTTTTTGTCATTGTTGCTTTGGTTTTTGGACCAGATCTGGTAGCACTCAGCTCTTACACCTGGGTCTGTTCTCAGGGATCACTCAGGACAGTGCTTAGGAGACCATATGTAGGGAATCAAACTGAAGAAGGCCACACACCTTTGATGGAAGTTAAATAATTTAAGTTTAGGAAGAATCTGGAATGATAAGTATTTTATTAATTTTTCTCTAATGAATATCTTTCTGATAATTTATTCTAGAAGTTTTTATTTAGGATTATCCAATTATTTATTTAAGTAAAATAAATTGGAAGAAACTGACCTACATTTTATTTTATCCTGCTTTGTTGTTTAATACTGGCTTGGTCTACAAGGGGAATATATCCAAAGACTGAAGTTCATACATGCTTTGTTTCATATAATAGATGGCTATATAGTTGACAGTTTGCCTAGTACAGTGTGATCTTAATGAACTGATCTCCGGAAAAACTATTTTCAAGTTCTGCATTGTTCCTACAATGATTGTGAAACTTTCCATTTTCTACAGGAAGCAGTTTTTAAGTTCAAAGTAATTACTGACCTGGAGTTGGATGCAAAGGCTTTTTAAGAGTTCAGCAGACCTAACTAGGAGAAAAGAACAATTTGTATGGTTACATAGGACACGGATCACTGCTTTTTATTCCACACCTAAAAGTAAGTGAAATAGAATAAAATGGGTTTCAGAAATTGTGAAATCAAGTAAAGTTTCCTTGGAGCTTCTTAATGAATCCCTAACATAAATTATTTTTAGTATAATTATTTTAGCATATGCTTTCTTTTTATGTTTATAAAAATGGAAATAATAGGTTTTTCTCTTCAAGCCTATGTTCTCCCTTAAACATGTATTTTTTTGGTGTCACTTTGCTTGCTTGTTCTTACATTTTTCATTCTTTTTTTTTATTTGGTTTTAGGCCATACACAGTGATGTTAGAGATTGAATCCTGTCTTAGTGATCAGGAATAATTCCTAGTGGTGCTCCAGGGACCATATGTGATTTGGAGATCAAGTTTGGGTTGACCACATACACACTATATTCTCTTTCGCATAAACCAATGATTTCTTTCTCTTTCAAGCTTTTGCTCTCTCTCTTCAACACATATTACTTTTATTCTTCCTTGTTAAGATTTTTCTAAGAAAGTTTCATTCAATAAATTTCCACTAAAAATCATCCAAAGCAAAACGAAAGTAAAATAACAAATGAGAAAGTTGTATATTCATATTTAAAAAGCACAAAGTAAATCTCTTCTTTCACAATACTACAATCTTTGTTCTAAATCACAATTAGACCCACCACTTACCTGATGTTATGGTCTATGAAAGTTTCTTACACTCTTAAGAGAAAACTAATTCAAGAGAAGACACTTAGAAAGATACCAAAGCAAGATAAGAAGAGAGTAATGTCTGTAGATATTACCATTATTTTATCAGGGAGTGAAACTTCATATTGCATAGGCAAACAAAACTGAAAAGAAGATTTTTAAACCTATAATTTGCTTAGAGTTTTATTCTTAAGGGTGATATTAACTACATTATGGAAAAATAGAAAGTTACAAGTGTACTGAACATTCACAGCACATAATTTCTAGATTTATTAATATTTTCTGCAGATTATTCCTAGATTCTTACTTCATTATTAGCAAAGGATTTTTTTTAGTTGTATCCAGGAACAAACCCCTCACCTTCCTTAATTGTTTTATACCTGGGCCATGTAGAATGAGCATTGACAAAGGACCTTACAGCTAAAACTCATACCATTCCAAAATTAGTGGGAGCTAATGCCCTTTATTCTCCCCTTTCCCACATCTGCCTGTGCTTAGATTAGTTTTTCTATACAGGACCTTTAAGGTAGATTCTATTTTATCAGCATTGACCTGGCCCAGTTTTATCTTGAGTATACAGGATATAAATATGTATTGAGTATATTTAATATTTAAGTAATCTTTCATTAATTCTACAATAGTTGAATGCTTACTCAATACTTTTTGTGTCTGCAATGTCATACAATGCTCTAAATACTTCAGATATATCAGTGAATAAAATAAGATTCCTGGTTTTTTTCTTTTTGGTTTTTGGGTCACACCCGGAAGCACTCAGGGGTTACTCCTGGCTCTATGCTCAGAAATTGCTCCTAGCAGGCTCGGAGGACCATATGGGAAGCTGGGATTTGAACCACAGTCCTTCTGCATGCAAAGCAAATGCCCTACCTTTATGCTATCTCACCAGCCCAAAGATTCCTGATTTTATAGAGAATATTATTCAATAGGAGAATAGTCAATAAACAATGAACATAATTAAGACAGCAAATACTATAGAAAAGCTAAAAATTATGGCAGGAGTGGCCATATCAGGTTGGGAATTTGCTTTGAACCCAGCTGATCTGGATTTGATCCCTGGAATCCTATATTGTCCTTCAAGTTTGCCAAGAATAGTTTCTTAATTTTGAGCACAGAAATAGGAATAACTTCTGAGCATTGCTGGGCCCCCAAAACAATACTAAAATTACAGCAGAATGTGTGTGTGTGTGTTTGTGTGTGTATGTGTGTGTGTTCGTGTGTGTGTGTGTGTGTGTGTGAGATAAAAGATGGTTAGAGAGATTTATGAACTATTATTATAAGAAGTGGCCAAGATAAGGCTAATTTTAAAAGTGAGAATTAAGTGCTCTTTAAAGGACGGGAAGTAGAGAGGCTTTTGAGCAATGAACATTTTAGTTAAGAGAACAATTTAAAACAAAGACCCTGCAGCAAGAATGTGCGTTGCATGTTAACAACAAAAAAGAAGTCAGGGAACCATGTGGTAGAAAGAGGTTGAACGAGGAGGAAATGGAAAGAAATTAAGCAGTGGAGGGAAAGCACAAACAAAACAAACATTTCTGTCTGTGCTACTGGGAGATTGGAGTTGACATCAAGTTTAGGGAAGAGTGGGAGAAAAGAGGTTAGTTTTAGAAATATCAGACATAGATATAGAGATGTTGAAGAGGTGCTTGAGTACATGGCTTGGAAATGAAGAGAGATATAAATATTGTAATCATTAGCATACAATTTTATTTAAAGACATGAGTATGCTTAAGATCATCAAGATGTAGATAAAGAATAGTTTTGGTGTCTGAGTCTTGGGACACTCCAACTCATGAAAGATAAGTTTAGAGAAGTAAACAGCCAATTGTTTGGAAATAAAAAAAGCACCAGGATACAAAGTAAAAATCAAGTGCATATTTTTTAAATTAATAACTTTATTTAAACACCTTGATTACAAATATGATTGTAGTTGGATTTCAGTCATGTAAAGAAAACCCCTCTTCACTGGTGCAACATTCCACCGCCAATGTCCCAAATCTCCCTCCTCTCCATCCCACACCACCTGTACTCGAGACAGGCTTTCTACTTTCCTCATTCATTCACATTGTTATGATAGTTCTCAGTGTTGTTATTTCTCTAACTGCACTCACCACTCTTTGTGGTGAGCTTCATGTCATGAGCTGGACTTCCAGCTCTTCCTTGCATATACAATACAAGATGAGACCTAAGGTAAAAGGACAATATCATAAACTGTCCATAGGTAAAAAATCTGAGTCTTAATTAATCCATTACAACTTAAAAAATGAAGGCCATCAGGGGCCGGAGAGATAGCATGGAGGTAAGGCGTTTGCCTTTTATGCAGAAGGTCATCGGTTCAAATCCCGGCGTCCCATATGGTCCCCCGTGCCTGCCAGGAGCAATTTCTGAGCCTGGAGCCAGGAGTAAACCCTGAGCACTGCCGGGTGTGACCCAAAAACCACACACACACACACACAAAAAAAATGAAGGCCATCAACAGGCCTAATAAAAGCAATTTCAGTGGTGTAATGACATTAACATTTTATGAAGTAGGTTCAGATGTAATAAAAATGAATTAGAAATAGTAAGTATGGTCAATCTTTTCTAGAAATCGTGTTATAAATAGAAAGGAAAAGAAACAGATCAGTAGTTAAGATGAATTTTAGAGAACTTTATTGGGTGATCTAATAGAAGTAAAATTGATAGTGAGTGTAACTCTAGAAAAAAGAGTTAGAATAATGGTCTTAATTAGACAAAAGAGATTAGCATCCAGTCCAAAGGTATAAAAACACGGGCTGAAGAGAATATTCAAGTAGTTCATTCATGGCAACTGACAGAAAAGCTGCTCTTGTGGGAAATGACAATAGTTGGCCATGAGAATCCGGGAAACTTCCTTACTAATTGCTTCAATTTACACAGTAAAGTAGAAAATGAAAGCATGTGTTGAAAATAAAGCTGATTTTAAGTTGGGCCCTCCTAGGGATATACTCTAAGAATACAAAAACACAATACAAAAATGATCTCTTCAGTCCTATGTTCATTGCAGCGCCATTTACAATAGCCAGAATCTGGAAACAACCCTGGTGACTGACAATAAATGAGTGGCTGAAGAAACTGTGGTACATTTACATAATGGAATACTATGTAGCTGTTGGGGAAAATGAAGTCATGAAATTTGCCTATATATGGATGAACATGAAGATTATTAAGCTGAGGAAAACGAGTAAGAGAGGGATAAACATAGAATAGTCTCACTCATCTGTAGAATTTAATAATGTTGGTATGGTAATAATATGATAATAATATCCAGAGAAAGATTGAGGATTGTATTTTAGGAAGGAAATAGAAAGTATTCTGAGAAGTTTTAAAGGTGTGGAAACCAAGAAGGATGATTAACAACCCCAAGGTTAGCAGTAGCAGGAAGTCTTTACTCTTCTAAACTGAAAGAACAAGAGATAAGAGAATTACCAGAACACTGTGAGGGGCTGAGCTATAGGAAAAAGGTTGCTGAGATTTGGCCCTAGAGAAACAGCCACTTCCCAACTGTAGCTCTATTGGGATGGAAGGACTGGGGAATTAAAACATATTTCTCTTGCCCACCACTTTCTTGCAAGTACTTCAGATTGGTTAAACAAACTTATAGCTAAAACGTTACATGTTGAAGCATAGCTATATCTTTTAGGGCACACAGTAGAGTGAAATAAATCCAAGAGAATGAGTGGGTTTGAAAAGTGAATAAAATATCCAACTGAATCAGTGCTGTGCTTTTACCAAATTAGTACATTGGGGTAAGAGCAAGTAGGCCAAGTCAGTATGCAAAGACCTTATTTATAGTGTTGCCTGTAGAATTCAAAGAAGAAGGAAAGAATGACATCAAGGGCATGAAGGACATCAAAAATACATATTTCATAGGTTGTAGGATGAAAATTGGCAGTCAGGTAACAGAGGAATAAAGAAGGGAGATAAAGAGAGGAGATAAGAAAATGTATTTTAAACACCACTATCTAAAAGCAATCAATCCTATATCTAACTCTAAATCTTGCATACTTAGAGATTATTCTCTTAAATGTTTTTGAAAATAGCTTTTTGGCTCATAACAGAAAACTTATCCCTTTGTTAACCATTTTCATGCAATCATTGAAATGAAATATAAGGCACATGCTATAAAACAGAAATAGCTTCTCAAACTATATTTTTAAAGATATAACAAAACAATCGTCTTTTGTTTTAATATTTTATTTTTGATCAAAGTGGATTACATATCTTTCATAGTAATATTTTAGGTACATATTAACATTAAAACGGGGGAATTCCCACCACAGGGGAATTCCCTTCCCCTCCATTCCCAGTATTCATTCGATAACCCCCTCCCTTACTTCCCGGGCTGCTAATATAAGTGATCCCCTCTGTATCTAGCTTGTTGTAGGTTGGGTATCGATTCTGTTGTTGTTGGCTTTGGATTTGGTGATTAAGTCTGATCATTTTTATTACACTATAATGATCATACTGTTATTTGGACTTGGTACTCTCTGTTATTTGCCTCTCAATTTGAGGGCAGAGCAAGATGGTTCCAGTTATGTGGTTCTGTTTGCAAAAACAGAATAAAAAAAAAGAGAGAAGAAACAGAATGGGGTAAAAATGCCACAGGCCAAAAGTGGGCAGAGTCCTTGTTGAGGATCTAAACATCAGCAAAACAATCATCCTAATGTATGTTTTTTAATTACAAAAATCAGTAATTTCTACATAGTGTTATCAGCAGACAATATTAACTTTCTTACATTTTCAGTTTGGTTTGAGATTCTGCCAAAACTTTGACATTTCCTATTTTATGCACACTGTACACAAAGAGTAAAAAATTATTTAGTCATTTACATATTTTATAAAAGAAATTGATAATATGAGCTTTAATGAATAAGACAAAATTAAAGAAGTGTTACCTGCAACATTCTAACTTCAAATGCATATCCAAATTAACTGTTATTTGTAAGTGTCTGCTATATCATAAGACGATGTTTCTGAGTCAGACCTCTTAAGGGGAGCAAAACTTGATGTATAGGATAAAACTAACATTTTATGCAGATTTATGTATATTTCTAAATACTAAGAATATAGTTCTACAATATCTAAATGTTTAGGGGCCAATTATTTGTGGGATATTTGGCCTTTCATTAGATTTATAAAGAAATGTGATTTTTTTTTTAGTTTATTGAGGCAATAATAATGCCTTTGATTTAGGGATATAGTATTACCATACAGTACCTCCCACCAAAGTGCTAATGAATCTTCACTATAGTTCCTTTTTCCTAGTTCATTACAGATCCCCATTTCTGTTGTCAGAATCTAAGTGCTTGTTTTTACTGGGCAGTGTGTATAACTTTTCTTTGGTTTTTTACATACTACTCATGAGTGAGTTTATCTAGTAATTGGATGATCTTTATCCTTTTGTCTTATTTTATTTAGAGTGACCAATATTTTCTCTCTCTCTCTCTCACTCTCTCTCTCTCACTTTCTCTCTCTGGATTTCTAATAGAAATTAAGAAGGACATAGAACAAATACTACTAAAGTTCGTATAGGACTCCCAAACCCCTAAATAGCCTAAGAATCCTTGAGGAAAAAGAAATTGGGAGATTCATATTTTCTAGTGTTTTATCTCTAAATCAAAACAGTAATGCTGGATAAAAGCAAACACTCAGACCAATGGAATAGAATTAAGAGCCCAGAGATAAACCCTCAGATTCACAGACAGCTAATTTACAACAAAGGATTCAAGAGTAAAAGGAAGGAAGAAAAAGTTCAACAAATGAAAACTTGTCATTTATCTACAAAAGAATGCACAAGAGTTATCTTACAATGGCTATAAGACTTGGACATTAGACTTGAATCCATACCAGGAAAAACATAGGCAGGACTCACCATGATATTTAATTTAATGATGACTTTATTCAGTTGGCAAAGGGAAACACAAGCAGAAATAAATGCAATTCTATCAAGCTTCTGCACTGGAAAGAAACTCACTGCAACAAAGATACATTCTACTCATGAAAGTTAATATTCACATACCATAGTTAGTATAAGAGTATTTTCCTGATCTCAACAGACAAAATAGCATCACAAATGGGTAGAAGAGCTGAACAGACATTCCTTTAAAGAGGCCATATTGATGACTCACAGGCATATGAAAAAATAGTATAGTTGATTATCAGCAAAATGACAAGGTGATTTCCCCTCATGTCAGTGAGAAAAGCCTATAACAAAAATACCAAAACAACAAATGTTGATGGAGATGTGGACATAAGGGAAACTATTCCTGTAAATTTATATTCATAGAACGTAAGCTAGGTTGATTTCTATAAAAAACAGTATGGAGATTCCTCAAACATTAAAAAATATATCTTTGTTTGATCTGCTAACTCCCAAACTGCCTATAATACTGAGTTTTTCCTTTCATAAGTATGGCATGTTACTATACTCATTCAGTTTTTTTAAATATTTTTGAACATATCTTCTTAGCTATTGACCCCCACATTGCCTGAAACCTTGCTTGCTCTTCCAACACTCCTAAGTGAGGTTAACCTCCCAGTTAATATACTTAATTCATTTCTCTTTTCATTCCCTTCTTTTCCCTTCCCTTCCTTTCCCTTCCTATCCCTTCTTTCCTCTTCACTTCCTTCCCCTTCCTTTCCCTTCTCTGTTCTTTCCTTTTTTTTTTTTTTTTTTTTTTGGTTTTCTGGGCCACACCTGGTGGTGCTCAGGGGTTACTCCTGGCTGTCTGCTCAGAAATAGCTGCTGTCAGGCATGGGGGACCATATGGGACACCGGGATTCGAACCAACCACCTTTGGTCCTGGATCGGCTGCTTGCAAGGCAAACTCTGCTGTGCTATCTCTCTGGGCCCTGTTCTTTCCTTTTTTGTTTTAGTGCTCAACAATTATTCCTCATGTAGAGCTCAAAGATCACTCCTGGCAGGGCTCAGGGTCACTGGCTGTGTGTAAGGCAAGTGTCCACTTTAGATTCCCTGTATTCTTTTTCAACACATAAGTCAATTCTCATTTATTCCCACTATATCTGAGCAGCTTCCACTCCACACCTCATACCCTCTCGCATAACAACTGGCCACTTCTATATCTTCTGAATTGTGTGCCACAACATATATAAACACACGACAGCTAGAAAAGAACTAACTATAAGGATTAACCTTCAGTGCAATAAGAACACAGCAAATACAATGAAAAGGATGCAGAGAACCCCACCAAGCTCAATAAGTTCAAATAGTAGTACTGAAGGCTCTACCAGTACTAGTCAGTTCTATAAACTCTCAGAGATTGATGTGTAGTGAGATCAGAGAAACTATGGCACAAGTAATATCAGAGCAGAAATGAGAACCATGTAGTTCAGAAGTGACAGAAATGAAGAATGACTGTTGATTTTAAATATACAATAAAAGAGCAGCATAATAACAGTAGCTAAGGAAAATATCAAGAAGTTCCAAGATGAAATGCAGACAAGCTCTAGAAAAACCAGAAGATGAAAACAGCTTAAAAGGAAGTGAACAATGCAACAGAGTACTATGGGATTAGCTCAAGAAGAACAAAATATGAGAACAGGAAGACAAATTCAATGAAGAGTCAGTACTTAAGAAGATCATAGCTATGTATTTCCCAGAATTGAAGAGTGCATTCATCAAGATCTAAGAGGCTTGAAGATTAGATCCAAAAGGAAAAACTCTAAGACACAATATATACACAGAATGACAGACAAATATTGAAAGCAGCAAAATAAAAAAAAGGAAATCACATTCAAAGAGGAGTCCCTAATGTTTATAGCAGGATCTAATCAAATAAACTTTACAAGTCAGAAGAGAATGGAGTGAATAGTACAAAAGTTCAATAAAACACTTTATCAAGAATACTCTATCCAGTTAACTCTGTAATTAACTCTATAATTTCAACTTGAAGGAACCATACAGAATTTTATGGATATGCAGCAGCGTAGGGAATTCAGTCTTAAAATTAGTTTTGAAAGAAGTGTTAAAAGAGCTTCTTTAAAAGGCAAAACAAATTTCTCAGATCTTGGCACTCATCATGCTTATGCTTGCCCTCTACTAGTTTAAGAAAAATTTGTTTACTGCTAGCACTAACGGATTTTATACTTTTTATACTTAATAATGAATTCATATTTAATTTATATTAATATTTTTACATTTATTCAGAAAATTTTTGCAATAGATAAATCAGAATATTTATAAATAATTTAGGACAGTTTAATGTCTATTCAGATGATATCTCTCTCTCTCTATATATATATTTTTGTCAGAAGGGTCATGTGTTGACGTCGTAACAAGGTTGAAGAGAGGCACATATCATCACTCAGGTGTGTGAAAACCCGATCGTCATGCTTATAAACCAGAAAAGGATCACATCTTTATATTTTATATTAAAATATTATTAATAAAAAATAAAATATTATTAATGCAGATATTCAAACATTATCTATACTATATAACATTTTTAACCTAAAGTTTATAATTCTCTTATAATAAAAACAGTTTTATACTTCTCTGGGTCTATTCAGTTTTCCCTTAAGTTTTCTTAGTTTTTCTCTCTTCACTTTTACTAAACTACCTATAAGATTTATCAATTTTAATATTTTAAAATTATGTTACTTTTAATATTAGCATAAAATTATCAGCATTGTTCACTTTTTTTAATTTATAAACCTATAAAAAGAAAGATAATATTTGAAAAAGTTCAACTTCTTAATTTACAGTTTTGTAGAATTTCAGGAGTTTTGCATTAATCATCTATATCTGTGTAGATGTCATCATATCCATAATAAATTTTAAAAACTTTTTGTGTGATATAAAGAAACAGTAAAGAAACAACAAATGGTCAAAGTCGTTGGAACAGGAGTTTTTTTTCTATAGAACTGAGGTTATATGTAAATCTAGGTGACTGGGAAGTAAGTAATGTGATGATTGGTGTTGTGTTGAAATGAATTATACATGAATATTAACAGTACTATAAATACCAGTGCTTCAATGAAAATAATTTAAACAATACCTTAGCAAAATATCATGGTTTCTACAAGGGACATTTTTTTATTATACTTATTCTTAGGTAATTTATAGTTCTGTTGATATGTTTTGGCATATAAGACCTTTATTGTTTTTTTGAGGGGTCACATGAGTCAATGACCAAGAATCATTCCTGGTGGGATTAAGGGACTACATGGGATTCTGGGGATGGAATCTGGGTCAGCCTTGCAAAGCAAGCTTTACTGCTATATTAATTCTCTGGCCCCAGGTCTGTGTTTTTTGTTTTGTTTTGTTTTCTACTAAGCGGCAGCTCAGAAACAGCCTTTAGATTTCAACAAGGGCATTCAGACGGCATGTTGGGCTCATCACGGCTCATAAATTCCAGGAAACGTGATCTTCCTGGCAAAAGGGCCTGCATTCAGGACTTAATCCATGCCCACTGCTGACCTGGACAAGGCTAAGGTACCTGTCCTTATTTTCAACTCACCTTGATCATTATGCCACAACCACATGATACAATAATGAGGTTGCTGTCGTTGGGCAAAAAAGCAAATACTCAACACTCACTCAAAGTGGCTTTCATCCCATAAGGTGTTTGTACACTACCTGGGTGTTCCAGAATTGATATCTCTGAGTCAGAGACAATCTGCCGGTTGTCAGAGGACATGCTCAGTACATCCTAGCTGTGACTCACAAAGTTGCCAGTGGTGGTGTCCTTTGTGAGATCTCAGAGATTTAGGGTTCAGTCCCAGATGCCCAACAGGGCAAATTAGCCATCAGAGGAGATAACATGTTTCTGTTGCTCACAAAATTCGAGTGGCCCTGGGCAATTCAGTAGTTGGCCTTGTCCAGGTCAGCTTCCATATTATTATGGAATTATTATTCCATATTATTCTACATTATTATGGAATTATTATTTCGAAATGCCAACCAGATAATGTTGAAGATCTGAGGAGTGGTAGGCGATCCGGGTTACCTAGCCATTGTGGTCCTGAGGGTTCCACGAATGGTCATCTATTCAGTCATGGTGACTGCAGTTATGGGAATCTCCAGAACAATGAAGATGACACTAGATTGTCTTTGAGAGACAAGCCCAGTAGCTACTCCGGAAACAGTCCCACCAAGAAAAAAAATCTTCCAGAACTTTTAATCAATTATAGTTTCTTTGTTTTCCCATTCCTCCAATAATAAAAAGTAAGACTGCTTCTGAGATGCATGCATTTCTTATTTTAAAGATAAATTTTATTAATAATTAAAAAATTGAAAATACAAAACAAGGAGCTGGAGAGATAGCATGGAAGTAGGGCATTTGCCTTGCATGCAGAAGGATGGTAGTTCGAGGTGGTTCGAATCCCGGCATTCCATATGGTCCTCCAAGCCTGCCAGGAGCAATTTCTGAGCATAGAGCCAGGAGTAACCCCTGAGCACTGCTGGGTGTGACCCAAAACCCAAAAAAAAAAGATAAAATACAAAACAAGATCCTATTTCTTATTATCAATTGGCTAAACTTCAAAATTGTCAAGATTGTTCTAGATAGAATGCAGCAAAATAAACATAGTTATATTTTATTACTAATTGTTTAGAAAACAATTTCATAATTTATATTAAATTAAATAAGCATAAACATTTTAGCTCAGAAATCTTATTTTTGAATTCTTTTTTTTAATTAATTATTTTTATTTCAACCAAAGTGGATTACAAATCTAAAGAATAATACAACACTTTACAAGGACCACAGTCATGGACATTTACACAAGAGCAATATAAATTGGTAAAAACTGTAAAAATATGTACGCATATAAATAAGGAAAACATATATCTTTGACGATCCATACTAGAAAATATTGTGTAGCTATTTATGAGTTAAATCTACATTATTATGAGTTAATGAGCTATATTTGTAATAATATGTTGGCAGGATACTATTGAGAAAAAAAATGATCATTTCTTCATATATCACATTACAGTGTGATGCAAATTGTTTCTCCTTTTGATTTAATTACATCATTTAATCCTCATAGCAATTAACTGGAAGGTTCTATTTCATTTTACAAAGTCACAATCAATTAGATAATATGTCTGTTCTTTCAGCACCAATAAAATTGAGCTCAGATTTTAGAATAGATGTGTGTAGCCATCATGTTGGGATATATATATGGGGGATTTGGGGTCACACACAGTGGTGCTCAGGAGTTACTCCTAGCTCTGAGCTCAGAAATCGCTCCTGGCTAGTGGGACCATATGGGATGCAGGGGATTGAACCTATGTCTGTCCTGAGTCAGATGCATGTAAGGCAAATGCCCTACCACTAGGGCCCCAGGAACTATATTTCTGATGTTTAGATTAGAATCAGCCTGGTATTTTAAAAACAAAGAATCAACCCTATTTATAGTTATATAAGCATAAGGAGAGGATTGTTCATATTGGCAACCTCAAATTTTAGAATTATAAGAGAAGTTATTAGCCCCCCTAATACAATTCTGCAATGTTTAAGTTGTTGCAGGGGGAACTAACTATTTTTCAAACACCTGTAAGAAAAAATACTTATAAATAAATATTAAATTTTAAATGAAGAATAAACAAACTCAAGATCTTGATGTTGAATTCCAGGCTATCTATCTGGTCCTACCAATGAGGTGGAATTGATTTAGGGACTACTCTTTGATTTGTACATTCATTCTTTCCTCAAAGACTTACTGAATACTTAGCCCATTCTAGGTATTGTGATGACAGTAGGGACTAAAACAGTCAGTTTCTTCCGGGAGTTATATTTAAGGCTAGAACAATAAGGCCATTGACAAAGAAATAAGGAAATTAAAGAATTTCAGGTAGAGGTATGGGTTCTGGCAACAAAATAAAGCAACTTGAGAAATTTAGGAAGTGCCGTTTGAGTGTTATAGGTAGGTGAGCTGCTACTATTTTGTTGCTGCAGTGTTAGGGGTCAGACTTATGGTACTGGTAATATCACACTTGATATGGTGCCAGGATCTCAGTATTAGTACTGGGGATCAAATTCATGACAACCTAAGAGTGAGGATGAAGAAAGAGATCTTGTAAATACCATATTTTTCTCTGTGTCATATTAGAAATCATTGGAAACTGGACAGGGAAAACTGCGTTTGCCTTGCACACTGGTTCAACACCTTACATTTCTTAGGACCCCCAGAGCTGCCAGATGTGATTCCTAAGCACAATCCAGGAGTAAGCCCTGAGCATTTCTGGGTAGCTCCCAAAATTGAGGGAAAATAAATAAATAAATAAATAAATAAATAAATAAATAAAAGGATAATCCAATGGAGGATTTTGAAATAAGTAGCTTATTGACCTATGACTTAAACAATAAAAATTTTTAATGGTTATTAATAACTTAAACAAGTTAACAATTAAATTTTATTTAATAACAAACAATCATTTTAACTGGAAGGTATTTCCACATTTGCCATTCACATCACAGGTCAACACTGTAGTAACTTTCACTAAGGATTATTTATTTGAAAAGAGGATGTAGTCTGGCAGAGGTTTCTAAGACTGCAAAGGAACTCAATGTGATTCCTTAGAATGGTCTGGAAATCCCATCTTCATTTGAATAGTCTCTGTTTTCAGAATGTGCTGCTTGATGGTTTTCTCATTCAGAGCAAACACTTTGGAAGATTAATTACAAGTGCTAACTTCAAAAAGCATGTACTTTGTAAGATTTGTAAGAGGAGAAGACAATCTATTGTTATGGGTAAGGCCTGATTTCATTCTAAAAACAAAATGCAAAAATCTCCAGGTTCTTTTTTCTTTTTTTAAAGAAGTTCACATCACTTCAAATGTATTTTTGAGCCCTCTTGCTATGATTTGAGCGGACTTAAACAACAGAACCAAGACCCAAGATTATGCTTGTTTCTCCAGTCTCAAAGATGCCCATGATGGCGATCTTGTGACTTGGATCCTAATTACGTAGGTTCCTGATCTATATAGGACAAATGAGGAGTAAGAGCAAATTAGGGTTTAAAAACTATTTGTTGGCTTTCCTACCCTGTGGAGTGGAGGGAAACAAGGCTGAAAATTCATTGTGAGTGCAGATAGAGAAATAACTACACTAACAACCATCATAATGTTAATGAATGAGAGAAGTAGAATGCCTGTCTCAACTACAGTCGGGGGGGGGGGGGTTGGGGGAAGAAGGGAGATGGGAGCATTGGTGATGGGAATGTTGCACTGGTGAAGGGGGTATTCTTTTTAAGACTGAGACCCAACTACAATTATGTTTGTAATCATGGTGCTTAAATAAAGATATTATTTAAAAAATAAAGGTCCGCTAGCAAACACACAGACACAAATAATAAGTAAAATATGCCATCAATTGTTTTTTTTTTTTTACCGATGAATACTTAAAAGATAATATCTGGGACATTCAATTAAATAAATATCAAATTTTGTTTAAAAAATAAAGAAGTGAAACCTATGCAGAATTTATGTATGAGGAAGTGTAAACCACAATGCAAAAACTAAAAGGCAGGGTTGGGGTATGGGGTTAGACAGGAAGAAACCTCTTGCAGAAGTGGATTATTGGGTGGAGTGGAGCAGTAAAGGAGGGAAGTGGGTATTGGTGGAGGAACACACTGGTGTCCCTTCAAGCTGATGAAGGAAAGGGTACTGAAACACTAATCAAATAGTTAATAACTTCGTAATTTCATGTGATTAAATTTAAAAAATTGGGGCTAGAAAAACCCACAGGGCTTCAGGGAGGAACTGGGCCAAGAAGTAAGTAGTCTGAGCAAAATGCCAAAGAAAACTGGTTTCCTCCTTCTACACTTGAATTATATATACATTGATACTTGTCAGTCATTGCCATATAAAGTGGGAAGGAGTAAATATTAAATCCTCAGGAATACAGTAAATACCATGGAAAAAATCTCCAGAAGCTCCTAAAATAAAGACATCATTGGGATGCTTTTCAAACTGAATAGAAAGTTGAACTCTCCATTATGTCCTTTCGGATCATCATGCTGTTCTACAATAAATATTTACCTAAAATATCACCTTTGATGTTTAAAAAGTAAAAGCACTTGGCTTCACCACTCAGAAAAGACTGCTTCTAAACTATTTTGAAGAAGCATCATTTCAAAGAAATGGTGTCATATTTTCTCTGAGGCAGAGTTCTGCCCATGAACCTCCTTTACTTCTCATTGCCTGATTGAAGAAAAAGGCATCACCTCTCCCATTGGTTTGACCTACATAATACGTTTTAAAACTTTAGTATTTGTCTGCTGGAGAATTTTTCCATAAAGATCATATGAAAAGTGTCATTAAGAATGTATCCAGTGGGGCCGGAGAGATAGCATGGAGGTAAGGCATTTACCTTTCATGCAGAAGGACAGTGGTTTGAATCCTGGCATCCCATATGGTCCTCTGTGCTTGCCAGGGCTGATTTCTGAGCATAGAGTCAGGAATAACCCCTGAGCGCTGCTGGGTGTGACCCAAAAAACAAACAAACAAAAAAATGTATCCAGTGTTCATATCATGAATAAACAAACAAACAAACAAACAAAAAACAGTGGAGCATTTGTCTTGCATGCAACCAACAGTGTTTAATCCTGGTATCCCATATATATCCTTGGTATCTCAAGCCCACCAGGAGTGCTATTCCTGAGCACAAAGCCAAAAGAGAACCCTGAGCACTTTGGGGTATGTCCCCCTCCCAAATAAAATGAATTAAATAAAAATAAGCCAAAGGTACTAAACAGTTTTTCTGAAGCAAAAATGATCAATGCTGGTCAGAGTATTTTGAGAAACCAGTTGTTTGTAGTCATTTAAAAAGAAATCAGAATAAGTTTGTTAAATTAGATACAAATTTTTTTTTTGTTATTTTTGGGACACACCCAGTGACATGCAGGCTATGCTCTCAGAAATCACTCCTGGCTTGGGGGACCATATGGGACACTGGGGATTGAAACGAGGTCTATCCTGGATCAGCTGCATGCAAAGCAAATGCCCTACCACTGTGCTATTGCTCCAGCCCTAAATACAAAATATTTGAGGTTGTATTTTTACTGAACAGAAACTATTGGCATTTCAACCAAGCAAAAACCTATAGTTTGAAATATAGTATATCACAAAATAGCCTTTAATCAACAGTAAATGTCACATCAAACAAAAATATGCTCTTGTAGATAACTGAATAATTTTAATAATTTGCATGAATCTGATACTTAATATCTCTGTATAATTATTATTCTTTTTCTTATAGGTTTTGTATAAATTTTAAATAGCATTGACTATGCCACAAAAGATTATTTAAGTCACCTGTAGTAAGACCTTACTATTTTTAAGACCTTATTATAGGAAAACCTTAATATTTTTAAAATAATTTTGGCAATTATTTTTAAGCCATTAACAATTTAAAAACTACAAAAAAAATCTTTCCACCACAATTGCAAAACTAATTTAAAGGACCAATCTGCAGTTGAATAGGAATATATTAAATTTTTCTATGTTTAAAATCAAGAAAAGACTCTAGTTTTTAACTGTGACATTGAATCAGACTGAGAACCTAAATATGGAAAACAGGAACTGAAACTGGGTTTATTTTGGAGGAATCTTTATATAAGAATTATCAAAAATTTACCCTGACCTTCAGCTTGCTGCTCCACCATCCCAGGTGAGACTTTTCTCTAAATGTCATCACTGAGTCTATTCCAGACTTGGTGGCAGAGCCCCCCTACTCAGTGAGTCCCAGTAGCCTCCATATTAAAGAGGATTAATAAATAAAATAAAATACTATAATATAAATAATGTTATTTATTTATTATTATATAAAAATAATATAAAATGCTTACTGTTTTACCATCCCAGAATGGGCAGGTAAACAGTGAACAATCTCCAGCTTAATCCCTTAGTATCTTCCGGGAATTTAACTGCAGAGATTCACCCCCAGCATAGCGAGAATACTGGAAAACCAATGGGGAAACACATAGGATCCCATCAAGTTCAATAAATGAAACAATATCACCAAAGAGATAAATAACACCTGTACATTCTCAGACAGTGTTTTTAGTTACACTATGATGAGGATGTTCAATGAGTTCAAGGAAACAATAGCACAGGTAGTCACCAAAGTACAGGAAGGTATGAGAGTTTAAATGAAAAAATTACTACAGTCAGAAATGACATCAATGAAGAATACAGTAGGCAATATAAAATAGTCAACAGAGGAAGGGTTGGAGTGGTGGCACAGGTGGTAGGGCATTTTGCCTCATATGCAGTCAAACTGGGTTTGATACCCTGCATTGCATATGGTGCCCCGAGAATGCCAGAAGTAATTTCTAATGCAGAACAAGGAGTAAATCCTGAGCACTGCTTGGGTGTAGCCCAAAACAAACAGCTAAAAGTCAAAAACAACTCTGAACAGCAGAAGAACAGAAGCTGAGCAGAAGATTGAAAACCTCCAAGAAAAATCTGCTAGGAAACAGCAGAAGGTGGAAAATGATTTGAAAAGAAATTAATAGCATATCAGAAAACTATGGTGAAATGAACACGTTGCCAGGAATACACTTTACAGATAGATTATCATTCATATATGAAGGGGCAATGAAGAACATCATGACCAGGTGAAAACTTAGGGAATTTATAGCCTTGAAATTATTTTGGAAGAAGGTGGCATGGAGTTTGGTTCTCTTTCATGTTGCAAATGAGTACCCTCTATTAGAGTAAGAATGGTCAAAAACATATGACAATTAATTGCCACAAATTAACTTTTACTGATTGATTTTATGAAAAATCTATTTGCCATTTTTCACGCTCTATTGGACCAAGTAATATGAAATTTGTTGTGTCTGAATGGTAGGTGGGAAACTGGGGGTATTAGTAATGGAATTGGTGTTGGAACATAGATGCTTCAGGCAATTCTATTATGAATAACTTTGTAAACCATGATGTCTCAGTAAACATCCCTGAAAAATAAGAGAATTGTCAAGAACTTACTTAAAAAAGAAAATCAAGAAACAGCATGAAAAAATATAAAAAAAAATAAGCATGAAACAGTGAAGGAGAATGGAATAAAATGAGATAATGTAAGAAGAGAATCTGACAGTCTATTTATTGTTCATATATTTTTGTTCCCTGGAAGTTAAAGAAAGCTAGGAAATTGGGCAAAATACAGTGTTAAAAAACAAGTCACATTTTTCTGCAAAAAGATTTCAATGGTTTACATTCTTGTTACCTCCATATAAAAATGGCTTTTTCTTATATACTTATCATGTCTAATAGAAACTGTTTTACTTGCCAATATGAAAGAAAAAAAAATTAGGGTATACTTAGAAGGTCTGATTCATATTTATTATGAGTTACAATAGTAGAATGAACATCTTCTCATGTTCTAATTAATTTTTCTGATAGTTTCCATATTTTGTATGCCATATTTACCCACTCGTAGTGGTTACTTCTGGCTGTGCATTCAGGAATCATACCTTTCAGTGCTCAGGTGATCATATGGAACACCAGGGATCGAACCCAGGCCAGTCACATGTAAGGAAAGCACCTTATCCTCTGTACTATCATTACATCTCCTCCTTTTATGTTTTTAAAGTTCATCTGCAGAGAGACTTTTTAATTTTTTCTTTAGTTATTTTTTTGTTTTTGTTTGTTTGTTTGTTTGTTTTTGGGTCACACCCGGCGGTGCTCAAGGGTTACTCCTGGCTGTCTGCTCAGAAATAGCTCCTGGCAGGCACAGGGGACCATATGGGACACCGGGATTTGAACCAACCACCTTTGGTCCTGGATTGGCTGCTTGCAAGGCAAAAGCCGCTGTGCTATCTCCCCGGGCCCTCCTTTAGTGATGTTTTTAAAATATTGATTTATTAAGATTAGTACTATGCTATGTAGCCAAGCCTGCATAGGAAGAATTTTAAGAAGCTTCTGGGTGCTACTAAGCATAGATAATTTAGTCAATTTACAATAAGAAAATGCCTACTAAATAGGGTCCTTTTAAGGACTAAATAAAAAGAGCAGCCAATCACATCCTGAGGAATGAATATAATGAAGATTTTTGTGATTTAATGTTACTGTCTGCAGTCAAATACTATTTGTTTAATTAATGGGTGTTTGACTAAAAGGTTTGTTTAACCAAGGGCTATCATAAAGATCAGGCAGGCCACTGAGAATGAGTAGAGTGTTGGACAACTGAGCATGCCTGGAGCCTTGAGTTGGTCTTATGCCAAAGTGCTTTGGTGGTAAGATCTCCCTGTTTTTTAGGCCAAAGGTGTTTATTTCCAATTTCTTCCTTTTGTGCTGTGCCTATGCAAACAACAATTGCCACACATACATCTTTTTTTTTTTTCTTAGTGTATTTCCTATTTCTGGAGAAAAGAAAATGGGAGCATACTAAACCTTTGGTAATTGCATTAATGACTTTTTTGGTGATACAATAATTTTCACAAATATAACTGCTAATGAACTCTCTCCCCTTATTTTTCCATTTTTTAATTCTCTATTCTCTTTCTATTTCTAAATAACTTTGCTTTCTGTCATCCTGAAACAAATGTATTATGATCAGTTATGTCAACAGTGTGATACATTTTCTTAAAGTAAATAAAAAAACACCAGGCAAATATTAGAGGATTAGGAAGCCTCTTAGATATTAAGTGTTGATCTTACCAACATCCTTCTTTTTTGTTTCTTTAGCTTTAAAACCCTTAGTAGAATGAGATCAAAAGGATCTCAAAACAATCATGAGTCCTGAAGAGGTTCCTGAACTCACTTTGAAGGACATCTGGAGCTAGTGTCAGAGCTACAGTCAAGTTTGTGACCAGGGATTGGGTAAAAGGAGGGGACAGGGTGTGACACTGGAACACGGGTGCTATAATAGGAGATCATCAGAGTCAAACTTCCTGGAGAGCATGAGCAGTAAATGGACATGTGGCCAATTGAAGCTCTATTCTTTGCATGGGCTTCCACTGTGACTAGTGGGAAAGTTCTATATTTTGGGGTCAGCCGTCCTACATCATCACTACAGCCTCATAGAGTAGTGTAGAAGTTTAAGCATATCTAACAAATAATGACCCAATAAAAAAGAGGTCTCCATGAACTAAGTCCACCCTTGGCCTGGAGTTTGGAAGTAGAAATTTCTGGAATCAAATGGTATCAGGGACTTGGACAATTTGGAGGTAGTGTATTTAGAAAAATGTTGGTTTTATTGGTAGTTTGGTCAATACTTTAAGTAATTTCAACCTCTAACTTGAGAGGTATGTTATATTTGTTGTAATGAATGTGTAGCCAATATTAATCTTCCTCTTACATTTAAAATTTTTTATTTAAAAATAAAGGAATAAAGAAAATAAATATGGATGTCAGCACATTGTAAGCCAAAGTTTAACAATATTTATCTACCAATGATTTCCTATGTTGTTCCTTTGCTTTGTACTAAGAAAGGCCCACCTCATCTAAGGTGGTACTTATTTGAGATCTGAATATACGACAGGTAAATTGTAAAAAACAAAAAAGCAACAACTTTGAAATGGGCGTTGATCTTTGGAAATGGGCAAAAATTTTGAAAGAACATTTATAATAGATTAAATATCTATGATATAAAATGTTGATCGTTAATTATTTCACTAAATAATATTCTTCCAGTTTTATCAGATACGTTTCCACTTCCTGTTTTTAAGGAGCTATAAGTTATAGTTTAAAATATGATTATTTTTTTAATTTTTACTTTATTTAAACACCATAGTTTACGTAGTTGCTCATAATACTTTTGTTTCTGTAATTCCATGTTCCAACACCAAACACACCACCAGTGTAAAATTCTCTCCATCATTGTCCCTGTATTCCCATATACTCATAATTCTGCCATCTTGGCAGGCACAAAATAATATATTTTATATTGCTTATTTACAGTGGTAATGAATTTATTTTTTTGCAAAGAACAGCAAAAGGAAATTTGTGAAAATTATTATATCTTTCAATGAAGTCTTGTTGGAAGGTTTACTAAGCAATTTTATCAAGTTGCTAGTTGATCTTCCTGCTATTTGTTGTTTTGTAATATTAGGTGACTTCTATGCCACTTAGATATCTAATTAGGTGTGTCTGGGGTGACAGCACTGAAAAATTTTGATGTGTTGTGCAGCTGCATATTCAACTATGCATTCCAGGAATTCTAACTTCTGTGGCTGTTAGCAGAGTGGGGATTTGGCCCATCTCTCCTCCTGAGATTGCTCCAGTTTTCAACTGTAAGACCAGTACACTCAAGATTGTTCATAGCTTGTATCCATCTCATGAGAATAGAATGAGTATGTAGATGACTGATGATGGATGTAATAGTGGCTGTGGGTGACGTTACCACTGCAGACCTTTTCAGAAATACGAGAAGGGGTTGCAGAGGATAGTACCTCTGTGCTGTACTCACTTAAAAAAAAACTCTCTGTGATCTCCGGCCCAAATACCAGCATATCTGCAGTTTTGGTTGGTTAGATGTCTTTGCAGAGATCAGTGGTAAAGCACTGAACTTGGGCATTGATGAAATGGCGATTGTGGGAGAGTGCGTGCAGTTGGCAAGGCTATGGCAGGGTGGGGACTTGACCTCCTCGATCTTTTTAGATTGCCCCATCTTTAGCAACAATGCTGATGTACCCATGACTTTTTGTAGCTTGGTATTCTGATTTTTAAGAATAAAATGAGTCTATGGAATTTATTGATAGTGGATATGGTGGTGACTGTCTAAAATTTAATTTTCTAGCCAAGTAAGAGCCCCAGAGATTCATGGAAAAAGCTTACTTTAAAGTATATAAATACTCAAAAAGCAGACTTTTGGATATATATTTATGAATTGACATTGAATTGACATTGCTTAGATAATTTTCAGGTTGCACATGTTGAGTACTTTGCAGGAGGGTTTTTAATTCTGAAGCAGATAACTCATGACAATGTGAAGAATGTTAATCCAAACTAGATACAGCAGAATAAAATTAATCAGAATGGAATTTATTGATGCTGCTTTTACTGTGGTTGCCTTGCTTTTGTTTTAATGTTGTGTTTTGGATATCTATATTGGTTTTTGGGTCACACCTGGCAGTGCTCAGGGGTTACTCCTGGCTCTAAGCTCAGAAATGGCTCCTGGCAAACTCGGGGGACCATATGGGATGCTGGGATTCAAACCACCATCCTTCTGCATGCAAGGCAAATATCTTGCCTTCATGCTATCTCTCAGGCCCTATAATATATTATTATATTTTAAGTCTATGATATCTCAGTCTTTACTTCTAAAATGTGATAATGTATTTTTTGCTTCATTTCATAGAACTATTTTTCATCCCAAATTTTATAAATGGAGTCTCCCTGCCTTTTTCATAGCAATATAGACATGTGCATAATTTCAAGAGGAATCTCTTTCTTTCTACCAACATAATAGGACAAATTGAATTATATAACCAAGGCCTTACACAAGGTTCCCCAAACTATGGTCTGCAGGCCACATGCGACCCACTGAAGACATTTATCCAGCCTCCCTTTCCCAGGTGTTTTTGCTGTAGCTATTACTTCAAAATAATATAAGTGTAGTGTTCATAGTTCATAGTATTTTTTAATATTTTTTATTTAAACATCTTGGTTACAAACATGATTGTGGTTGGGTTTTAGTCACATCACTAGTGCAACATTCCCACCACCAATGTCCCAAATATCCCTCCTCCCCACCTTGCCCCCACCTGTACTCTAGACAGGCTGTCTATTTCCGTCAGGCATTCTCATTGTTAGGATAGTTTGCAATGTAATTATTTCTCTAACTAAACTCTTTGTGGTGAGGTTCATGAAGTGGGCTGTAACATCCAGCCCTCCTCTCTTTTGTCTCTGAAAATTATTGCAAGAATGTCTTTCATTTTCTTAAAACCCATAGATGAGTAAGACCATTCTGTGTCTTTCTCTCTCTCTGACTTATTTCACTCAGCATAATAGATTTCATGTACATCCATGTATAGGAAAATTTCATGACTTCATCTCTCCTGATGGCTGCATATTTCATTGTGTATATGTGCCACAGTTTCTTTAGCCACTCATCTGTTGAAGGGCATCTTGGTTGTTTCCAGAGTCTTGCTATGGTAAATAGTGCTGCAATGAATATAGGTATAAGGAAGGGATTTTTGTATTGTATATTTGTGTTCCTAGGGTATATTCCTAGGAGCGGTATAGCTGGATCGTATGGGAGCTCGATTTTCAGTTTCTGGAGTAATCACTTTCCATAAAGGTTGAACTAGACGGCATTCCCATCAGCAGTGGATAAGAGTTCCTTTCTCTTTACATCCCTGCCAACACTGCTTGTTCTCATTCTTTGTGATGTTTGCCAATCTCTATGGTGTGAGGTGGTACCTCATAGTTGTTTTGATTTGCATCTCCCTGATGATTATTGATGTGCAGCATTTTTTTGAAACTTCTTTTTCCTTTATTTAAACATCTTGATTACATATATGATTGTGATTAGGTTTCAGTCATGTAAAGAACACCCCCTTCACCAGTGCAACATTCCCACCACCAATATCCCAAATTTCCCTCCATCCCACCCCACCCCCACCTGTACTCTAGATAGGCTTTCCAGTTCCCTCATTCATTCACATGATTATGGTAGTTCTCTGTGTAGTTATTTCTATAACTGCACTTACCACTCTTTGTGGTGAGCTTCATGAAGTGAGCTGGAAGTTCCAGTACTGCTTTCATTGTCTCTGAGGATTGTTTTATTTTTCTTAAAACCCATAGATGAGTGAGACTGTTCTGTGTCTCTCTCAGCATTTTTTCATGTGCCCTTAGGCCATTTGCATTTCTTATCAAAGTGTCTGTCCATTTCTTCTCCCCGTTTTTTGATGGGATTAGATGTTTTTTTCTTGTAAAGTTATGTCAGTGCCTTGTATATTTTGAAGATTACCCCCTTATCTGATGGATATTGGGTGAATAGTTTCTCCTACTCAGTGGGTGGCTCTTGTATCCTGGGCACTATTTCCTTCGAGGTGCAGAAGCTTCTCAGCTTAATATATTCTCATCTGTTAATCTCTGATTTCACTTGTTTGGAGAGTGCAGTTTCCTCCTTGAAGATGCCTTTAGTCTCAATGTTATGGAGTGTTTTACCTACGTGTTGTTCTATATACCTTATGGTATCAGGTCTGACTTCTAGGTCTTTAATCCATTTGGATTTTACCTTTGTACATGATGTTAACTGGGGGTCTAAGTTTGCTTTTTTGAAAGTGGCTAGCCAGTTGTGCCAACACCACTTGTTGAAGAGGCTTTCTTTGCTCCATTTAGAATTTCTTGCTCCTTTATCAAAGATTAGGTGATTGTATGTCTGGGGAAGATTCTCTGAGTACATAAGCCTATTCCACTGATCTGAGGGTCTGTCTTTATTCCAATACCATGCTGTTTTGATAATTATTGCTTTGTAATACAGTTTAAAGTTGGGGAAAGTAATGCCTCCCATATTCTTTTTTCCAATGATTGCTTTAGCTATTTGAGGGTGTTTATTATTCCAAATGAATTTTAAAAGTGCTTGTCCACTTTTTTGAAGAATGCCATGGGTATCTTTAGAGGGATCACATTAAATATGTACAATGCTTTGGACAGTATTGCCATTTTAATGATGTTAATCCTGCCAATCAGGGTATGTGTTTCCATTTCCGTGTGTCCTCTCTTATTTCTTGGAGCAGGGTTTTATTTTTTTTCTTTGTATAGGTCCTTCACATCTTTAGTCAAGTTGATTCCAAAATATTTGAGTTTGTGTGGCACTAATGTGAATGGGATTGTTTTCTTAATATCCATTTCTTCCTTATTAATATTGGTGTATAGAAAGGTTATTGATTTTTGTGTGTTAATTTTGTGGCTTGCCATCTTGCTATATGAGTCTATTGTTTCTAGAAGCTTTTTGGTAGATTATTTAGGGTTTTCTAAGTAGAGTGTCATGTCATCTGCAAACAGTGAGTGCTTGACTTCTTCCTTTCCTATCTGGATTCCCTTGATATCTTTTTCTTGCCTAATAGCTATAGCAAGTACTTTTAGTACTATGTTAAATAGGAGTGGCAAGAGAGGACAGCCTTGCCTTGTGAGTTCATAGTTTTTTTTTTTTATTTGATCACACTTGGCAGCACTCAGGGGTTACTCCAGGCTCCACGCTCAGAAATTGCTCCTGGCAGGCTCAGGGGACCATATGGGATGCTGGGATTCGAACCGATGACCTTCTGCATGAAAGGCAAATGCCTTACCTCCATGCTACCTCTCTGGCCCCAGTTTATAGTTTTTCTTTAAACTATAGACTGGACCTGTTTTAAAAGTTTGAGCACCCTGAGAATATCATATTTGTGAGTTTTTTTTCTTTTTACTTAATCAGGTATGTTGTATAACTCTAATAACATTGATTTTACTTATTGAGCCAATTCCAATAAAGCCATCCAAAGAAAACTATTCTAGTGCCACCCCTGTAGGGGGGGAAATGAGCATATCTGGGAGGAGACAACAAATTTTGGTGAACTACATTACGGAGAAATTTATTCAAATTGGTAGATAAGCTGATAAATTGTAGTAGAATTTCTTGCTTTTCTAGACTTGGGCTTGCAAAGTATAACTTTTAAAACTGGCTATAAACACTATCTGTAGCTCCAGATATAGACTCATGGCTTTAGATTTGCAGTGTAACCCAAAGAGATCCCTATAGTTAACACTCTTGTTACAGTTATGCAAACTGTCAGGCCAAACTTAATAAAGCTGATCATTTTATGACCAAGAATAATCTTTTGAATTTTTGTGCTCACAATAGGGATGATGCAGACTCCTTTCAAGGTTATCTGATTCCATATTAATTTTCTTTGTGTATTTCTGTGTGTGTCTGTTTGAGTTACTTTATAACCAGAGAAATTGGAGAAAAATGCTTATTATGTAGTGAAGCAAATAACTTTGCTGGTGTAGAAACAGTTTCATCTGATGATTGAGCCACCTTTGCAACTATTAGCCATTCCTGATTGCATAACTGTCCTTTGAGCAATTTTTTAAATTTTCTTTTTCATGGAATCAGTATGAGATGCTGAGTTAATATGTCATAGATGGTTGAGTTTCATACAATGTCCCAACATCTGTCCTTCACCAGTATTCAATGCCTACCACCAATGTCCCCAATTTACCTCCTGTCTCTCCACAGTCTGCCTCTATGGCTGACATTATTCTCATTTTACTCTCTCTTCCCCAAGCCCTTTAAAGTTTTTTGGCATCATTGATTGAAATATTGAGTGTAAAGTGCATATCACACCACCTCTTTTCAGCACCCCAGTTCTTGTGCAGGGATAATTTCCAACTATCATTTTAACAGTGGTCACTTCTCTGTCTTAACTACAGTCTCCCTCCACCCCACTTGTGTCAGACAACCCACCAGTTATCCTGGCACTCATTTCTATTATCTTTGGTTTTATTTTCATATAATTATTTTTATGTCCCATAAAAAATGAGTGTGATCATTCTGTCCCTTTCTCTCTGACTCATTTCACTCAGCAGGATACCAGGATACTCTTCATGTCTAAAAGCAAATATCATGACTTCATTTTCCTAATGGCCATGTAGTATTCTACTATGTGCAATAATTTCTTTAGCCTTTCTTCAACTCTTCTCAGCACTTGTGTTGTTTCACTCAAGTTATTGTGAATAGTGCTGCAATGGACATAGGAATGCAGGTGTGACTTTTCTGCGTTGTCTCTGGGTCTCTAGGATATAAACCCAAGAGTGGTATTGCTGGGTTAAATGGAAACTCAATTTTTAGTTTTTTGAGGAATGAATATATATGTATTTTTCTCTTTGGACCATGTTTTATATAACATCTTACTTGTTCCTTAATTCATATAAATATTTTTACATGACTGCTTTATATGAGTCATAGTTTTATACTTGTGGGTTTAAAATATAGTTTGAAGAACTAAACACACATGCTCTGTGTGAGAGGTCCAAGCTTGAGCTCCAATACAGCATTGTCCTATAAGCATGTTTGAGGAAGCAGCTGCAGCACTGCCCAGTATCGTCCCCAAACCCCTCTAACAAAACTATACTATATTAGAGAAAAATAAAAGCCATGTTTAAAGACATAGGTTCTCTTTAGATATGAGAGTAACATAGAAACTTCTCTCATTTGTCTTCAAAAAACTAGTCATTTTTTTATGATGTGATGTGAGAGATTAGTTTTTAGTATTCTTTGGGTCAATTAGCTGTTCCCTATTCTGATGTCTTTATTTCCTCATCTGTACAAATCATTTCATGCTATAGATTTCATATATGCTTAGATAAATTATGGTCTGTTTTTAAGTACTGACCCTACAAAAGAAGAAAAGATGGTTTTGAAAATATAAATTAGTGTAAAAATTAAAGAATTAAATTAGTGTAAAAATTAAATTAAATTAAAAATTAAATTAGTGTAAAAATTAAAGAATTAAAAAATAAACAATTAAAAATTGTTATACAAATGATTGGCCTAGTTATTTCAGACTCACTAGTCTTTCCAGACTGTCTTTCCATGTGCAACACACCTCTAAATCTAGAGAGAAAGCAGACTAGCTCCCCTAAATTCCCAAGTAACCATTAAGTCCATTGTTCATCACAAAAGGAAGGAGATTAACCTTCAACAAGACCATTATGTGTCATTTAGGTGTTAGGTGATATGTATAAACAATCAGAACTTTCAAAATCACTGCAAGACTGAAATTTTCTCCTTAAATAAACTTTTATTGATTTATCGTGAATTTACAACATTATGGCTGGGTACAGCTTCATAGCTTCATATCACTGCATCTACCAAAATTCTAGTGCCATTCTTGTCACCAAATTGACTTCCAGTACCTATTCCTTCCTCCTCTGGACTGAATCTTTTGATTTAGAACAAAGTGCACTTGTATTCTCAACAGCTCTTTGCATTTACATACTTTACAACTACTTGCGTTTGTATCTGTGATTTTGGTCAATCAACAGATATAAGGGCCAGAATGGTAGTACAAAGGGTAGGGTGCATGCCTTGCTCAAAGCTGACCCAGGTTTGATCCCCAGCATCCCAAATGACCCCTTGAGCACTGCCAGGAGCAATTCCTAAATGCAGACCCAGGACTAACCCCTGAACATTACAGTGTGCCCCCCAAAGAGACAGATATAGGTGGTATGTACGTATAAAAGCTATACTGAACTACAGTGATTGGGATGATGAGCCCAGTGTTTCACATCCAGTTTCACAATGTGGTTCTCCAATAAAAACGATCTGTAGTTTAGGGATAAAGGGACAGATTGGATTTCTAGTTCCACCAAAAAAAGCCAACGCTGTTCTGGAAATAAACCTATTAACAGGGGTATCTGGCCTTGGAGTCTGTTCTGTAGTACCCCAAGATGTGATTCTGGGAAATCTAAAATCAAACCCTGACTTTACGTGGTCAGAGAAAACTTTCTCAAGATCTTGAGGAGAAGCCAATAATGGCCAAAGACAAAGTCAAGCTGATAATCTTTTCTATAAATAGTTCCCAGAGAAGTGGAACTGTTGATGAAATTTCCTATTTTTATATGTACCTATAATGTCTTCTGTAATTTAGCACAGAAACTGATATTCAGGTTTAGTGAACTTGAGTTACATTATTATGTTCAACCAACTCTGATTATGAAAAATATAGGAATAAAAGTTTTAGACCAGATGGGGTATTTTTAAATATTGGCATTATTTTTTGAAGTTTGAGCATTTAAGCATATTTTTCTGTGAATTTATATAATATTCTAAAACATCACAATGTGTACGTGTCTCCAGCAATCCTAAATAGTGTGTGTAGCATCCTAATGCCCTCCATTTATTGCATCAAAAATAATGAACACAAAATTCAATGTTATTGGTAGCTTACATTTTAATGTTTAAAAACTATATTAACAGAGCAGTTATAGAACAGAAGTTTTCTTTCTGCATTTATACCATATCCTTAAAAAAACTATTTGATTAACTATAAATAGCAAAGTTTTCTTCGTGACTTACTTAAATAACTTATCTGAAACTTATTTACAAGGTTTTTACATGATAAAACAGTGATGTGCTACATATACTGGACTCAGATAAAATCTAAAATACACTGAACTTCAGAGTGTGAATTTCGTACCAATGAACAAAATTCAAATGTTTTTGGGAAAAAAATTACTTAAGAATATTTTGTTGGCGTCAACACTGAAAACAAAAGGCAAACATGCAAGACTTCCAAATCTTGATAAGTTAAGAATTCTTTTCCCTTCGATTTGTGCTAACAGTTAACATTCATGTTTCTTCCACTTCTGAACATTCCAAAGTTTGGGAGTTGCGACAGTTGAGTTTTGTGAAAACAAAACCCAACATTCTCTTCCTCAATTTGTTTTTCATAAATACTGTGTGGTGGTATTAGTGTTAACAGTGAAAGAATATTACCCAAAGAACGGTTCGTCAGTTGGGTGCACTTATCTCTCTATGACAACGATTTGGGTCTATATATACCATATTTGTCAGAGCACTATCATTAAAATGATTTATCTTAGTACCATATAAGAAATCAACATAATTATTTCTCAGATATTTCTCTTTCTAAACAATGAAATATTTTTAGGTTCCAAGTTTACATTAAGAAACTATTACCAGAAAGAGAATGTAAATTTTTCTAATTCTCAAATGAAACCACTAATATTTAACTACATTTGATATGCAGATTCTAGGTACTTCTATTTCAGTGTGGATTAACAACTGCAAAAATATACAGCCTCCTATTTATTTACAATATATTTATATACAAATGATGTATTTCCTACTGTGAACCTCAGCTGCATAGATTCTTCCTTTTAAGAACACAAATTCAAGCCTGTATACAGACGGGCCCAGTTTCACATCCCTTCCTTTGAGAAAACCCTAAAGAATAATGTCTGAGCCTTGTGAATTTTACATGTTTTTCAAGATGTTTTCCTCCTAGACTTGGTGAAATTGTTCAGTTGTTAGTCATCCTACTATAATGTGTACCTGAAAACCTTATATCACCATCAATGATTTACCATGTGAAATTTAGAATTTGCCATCCCTAAGGCAAATCTGAGGAAAATAATTTTCTAGTTTCGTTAAATGACAGTTTGTGTCTTCTTTAATTTGAAAGTGGCTAGAAGTTTATTATAATTGAGACAGAGGATTATATTCTTGAAATTTAAGTTTTTATAAGCCTCAAGTCATTATACTGATAAACTGAGGCAATTTAGTAGCTTTTTTTTTGCTCATGGAAGAAAAATCAAATATATAATCATATCACAGATCTTGTATCCACCCCAACTAATGGTGCTGTGATTTGCCCCCAATTAAGTATGCCTCCAAATTCAGGTTTACTGAAGTGGGGCTGAGCTTTACATTTTCTTCAGAGGAATTTCTATCTCCTTATGCAGTATATACCTTTTAATGAAAAAGATAACAGGAATGACCACCACACAATGACCTCAAACACACTGCAGAGTTCACTCCTGATAGGAATGCTGTGTTTCCTCAAAGGTTGCATTTACAAAGGATGTTTTCTTTTGAGTCCTCTCAAAACAATCAACCACTACCTCTCCAACATTTCACTTTTTATTTATTCTGTTTTTTTCTAAAATTTCACTAGAGAGCAGAAGGCATTCCTTCACAACTTGTCCCTGGGCCAGAATTTCCAGTGAAAAGAAAGATGCAATTCATTCCTAAGATCCTTTCCTGACAAAGACCTAGTCCCATTTCTGGCCCCCTGGGTGCTACTCCTAGCCATCTTCTGTGTTAAAGCTAATGGGTTTAAAAAAAAAAAGGGAGACTAACTGGCATAAAGTGGTTCTCAAACATGATGGGTATTAGTCACATAGAAGGATGGTTACACTAGTTTTCTAAGCCCTCACCTAGAGAGCATCTGCTCTATGTCTGGACGTGCTGTTCTCAACAGAGACTAATAACACTAATTGTTAAAAGTGCTGTGTGCTGGCTTCAGTGGCTGGCATATGGAATAGCGATGCAGCAATGGAAGATAAAGTATACAAATAAAAGGCCCTAAAATGGAAGTAGGTCAATTTGAGACTTCTATAAAGAAGAATGGGCACTCACTAAGGTTCATCCTTTGTGTTTCCCAACCAATAAAGGCCTTTCATGGGGCTGGAATGAGCACAGAGGTTAACATGCTTGCAGTTGGCTGAGCCTTGTTCTATCCATATTGTTCTACAAACTGGGTCAGGAATGATCCCTGAACATTGAGAAAGCCCTAAGCTCATTGGATGTGCCCCCAACCTGCCCCAGTCCCTCCCAAAGTAAAACAGTATAATGGGTTTCCCATTCTCCTTCCTACCACAGGGGCCACTGGACTTTCCCGCTTTACCTGTAGATTCTGCTTCAGATCACACTGGTCACTCGATGGTTCCCCTACCCACCAGAAGGTGGTATGTGGTTGGGGTGGTCAGTCCAGATTCCACTAAGAAAGCAGTGGCATATTCCTGGCATTACTGAAGAAACACCCTCTAAATACAAGTTTACTTTTAATGATTAGATTTTTTCCCCTATGCTTTCCTATATCAGTTAAATTATGAACTTAGGAATTTTCTAGCTGGTCTTGGGGCCAGGCCACCCGTTTTCTAAACATACAACCCGTTTTCTAAACCAAAATGCATCACAGGTTTTGCAAACACCCATCTTACAGAATTTTGTGATTTCATTTGCTTATAAATCATGGGCTGGCCCATGCTTAAAAAAGCTAGATTTCTTTCTTATAAACATGTTTTTATACCCACTTTTAGGAAGTGCAATTAATTAGGGTTTTACTATAGTTTGTTATAAAAGCTAGAGAACAGTTCTAAATCCAAAATACAAAACAGTCACTGTTCACTACAGTGAAACTCTTATCTACCAAAAGAAAATGTGCTGCTCCCGACAGCTAAGATATAATATTGTTTAGTCTACTAATATTGTTGAGGAGAAAAACTTCTACAGCACATGACCGTGTTGTTTAAATCCTACTAATATCTTCAATATGTGTATTTTTTGGGCTACCAGTTCACTATTCTGAACAAGAGTAAGAGCAGGACACTTTATAACTAATCTCACACACATGATTCTAATTCATCAGTGATATTTGAAAAATTACAGTAGGGTTTATTATATTCAGTCAACAGTAAGTTAAGATAAACATAAGATTTTGAAAATCTGTCACATCACAAACATCAATATTGTGCACCCCCTAAGTACATTTTAAATAAAAAAATTTCTTGTGCTGACACATAAGTTCCAGAGATCCAAAGATATCACTACATCTCCTAAGACTTAACAATAATTTTCTAAACTGACTTGTGAGTATAAAATTAATTGTTACACACCAACAAGAAAAACAGAAAAAAATTTTAATGGAAGGTTGTCTCACTAGCTACTTCATTTTCATACTTCATTCTTTAGTGAAGCCAAAAGGATCAATGATTTGTTTTGCTCAGTTTCTCTCCAATTCATCCAATATGGAAGACTCTTCTGAAAGGAGAGAAATGGCTGTGAATTTTAATAGGCAAGGTATTCTCTAATAACTAATATGAATATAATTCTGAAGCATGACACTGAAAGCTTTGATGAGCTTACCAAGAAATGCAGGAAGTAACATTTTGTTTCACCCAAGAGGACTGTGACAAAGTGGTCTAAAGTCTGCCTTTTTGATAGAACATTAATTGGCAAAAGAAAGAGGACAATTTCATGTGACTTACAGGGAATATGGAGGCTTTTGGAGAGTTAAGTGTGGTAGGAACATAGACAAGAGGTAAGTTCCTGGAAACTCTGCCAAGAGTGTGGTTTGAATCTACTTCTCTCTGGATAAGAAATCTGTGCTCAGTGAATTTAAATGTTTGAGAAATGCAATCAGCATGCAGATCAAACCCCAGCCCTCTTTCAAAAAGAGTAGCTCACAGAGCACACAGATGTCCAAAAATCCATTTACAGGTAATGGCTCAATTTAGGGCTAGGTTTCTGGGAATTTTTGCTGTCCCCCATTCCTTTCCAAGTTACCTTTTCCTACAACTCTCTTCTTATACAGTTTCTGTGTATTTTCTTCTGTTCTAAATAGTGAAAGGATAGGAGAGTGAGACAACCTGTTCTCTGTGTGGGTCATGTAGGCTGGGCAATAATGCCCACTTCTTGGTTAGGAACAAGTAATCCTGGTATACAGGCACCAAGATCCGCACTTGAGGGAAGGAAGGTACACAATTACTTCTTTCAAGTTTTCTCAAAACCTCTCTCTTGTGGTTCTTTATCTCTCTTGCCCAAGACTCAGGATGAATTGTTAACAGACAAGAAATAGGAATGAAGATACTTAAGGTACGAAATTCTTGTATTGGTAATAACCTAAATTTATAGATATAAAACAAGTCTTTTAAAGACACCCCCCCCCTCTAAAGTACCCAAATATAAAACAGGAATTACTGGTCTTAAATCATCCTTGGCTAGATACACATTATTCTCTGTGCAAAAAGCTGGTAGTCATGAATAAAAGCTACTGAGTTTAACATTTAATAAAATGATCTCCCCCTTCAGCAATACAGGTATATGTCTGAAGACTATCTGCGCCAGAGGGATATTTTCTTAGGCATGGAGTACTGTAGCCTCTCAACTGTGTACCAAGATTCCTATAGAAGTTAACCCAGATTGAGAGCAACTTCAACACAAATTGCCAAGAGGAAAACAAAATTTCATCTGCTAGATTACATAATATGTGTTAAACATATTTACCAAGGTACAACTTATTCCTTTCTCCATCCCAGTTGGGAACACTCCCCAGGGAATCTCTCTGCATAAAGTAACCATTTATACACTGAACTGCAGGAGCCCATGTAATCAAAGCCGCCTCAAATATTGGGCACACTCTGATCCAGCAATAGCACATGCCTCTGTCTCTCAAATGATTATTCCTGTGTGCTATGTTAACCAAAATAAGCAAATTATTTACGAAACCATTTTTCTGTAAAGCAAAATAAATATATCTATATACATTTCAATTTTATCTTCTAGAAAGGTTACAGAGAGTATGAGCTAAGTATCAGTAGGAAAATTATATATAAATCTGGATGTATAATTAACATAATTAATGATTATTTCGTGAAGTTATGAGCCCATGAGGCCATGAAAAAAATGTAGAGTGAAAACTGATTGTGGAAAGTTCCAGGAAATGTGATTGCATGAAATTTAAAAAGAAATTTCTTTGAGTCATCCCAAATCATGGATGCAAATAATACAAACAGCCTCAGTTTTGCTGCCAAAGTGCTTTTCCATTTTGTATCTTGTTATTTCTGTTTGCTTCTGTAAACTTGCAAAGGAAGTGATGAGGGGTTGCTGATGGGTGGTGACTTGACTGAACAGCAGACCGAATGTTTCCTTTTCTCAGTGGCCTTCATCACTACCGGAGGAGCAGGCCCAGTCATAGATGACCAAAGGAATGCTGACCAGTGAAAACAACACTCCCAGACCCAAGAAAAGGGCAGCCTAAAGCAACAAAAAAGCACAGGTTACTTTAGTGAAACAAACATTTCCAACATTCACCCACAGAAAGAAAGCCAAATGATCTCTTCCCTTTTGTGTCCCCTTGTATTTGGAGTTTTTTACAATCACAAGTGAACTGTGTACCTCTCCCAAAACATATAAAGCTGATTCAGCAAAGACAGAAAATAAGAACAAACTAACCACAGTTCTATTCTTTGACCTCATGTTCACCATGGAATGAATCTGTCGTACAACTGACTGGCTATCTATCTCTCCTTACAATTTCTTTCAAACTTTTTAAACTTATAGCAACAGCAAAGTGTACTTGAAAATAAAAACAACCCAAGTGGCTAAGAACAGATGAGTGGCTAAATATACTGTGGTACACATTAACACAATGGAAATTCCTAATGCAGCTGTTAGGAAAAATGAAGTCATAAAATTTGCTTAGATATGGATGGATATGGAGCTTATACGGAGTGAAGTAAGCCCGAGGGAGAGGGCTAGACATAATCTCACTAATTTGTGAGATATAAGATAGAAAAAAGATAATATGGTAATAATACTCAGGGACAACAGAGATGAGGATCAAGGGACTAGTCTATGGTAGGAATCTTGATACCAGTAGGGTAGAGAAGAGTTTATTATGACAATGATAGTTGGGACTGGTCACTTTGGACATGAACTTGGTGCTAAAAGCAGATAAAATCATATGCACGGTACCCTTCATTAACAATAGTGCAAACCACAGTGCTAAAAAGGAAAAGGAAAAAGGAAGAGAGTATAAGTATATCAGAAAGAAGTAAAATATCTTCCCTAAAGGCAGGCAGAGTGGAGGCTAGGAGGGAAATTGGGGACATTGGTGGGAAATGATCACTGGTGACGGGTGGTTGGTATACATTGTATGAGTGAAACTCAATCATGAATAATTTTGTAATCACAGTGCTTAAATAAATAAAAAACAATTTAAAGTAAAAGAGACAGATCTTTTAGATATTACATTACCAACAAACTACCACTGACAAACACTTGCATTTTAAAAATAGGAGGGGCCAGAGTAATAGTACAGGCAGTAGGGCTTATGCCTTGCATATACTGACACAGGTTTGATCCCCAGCTTCCCATGTTGTCACCTTACCCTCTAGGAGTAATTCCTTAAATTTTATTTGGGGTGGTATCAAAGTAGGAATGAGAAAACTTCAAACAGAAATAATAGGTCTGAAAAACTAGGTAGACAAAATGAAAAGCTCACTAGAAGGTCTCACCAACAGTGTCACAGTAGGTCACAGTAACTTCCAGTCAGTGAGCTGGAAGATGAGCTGCGTAACATCTTTAGATAATTGAAGAAGTTGGAAAGAGCCTTAAAATAAATAGCAGATGGACCAAATCCTCAAAATAAGCGAACAGATGATAATAGACCTTGGGATAAATTCAGCAAGAACAACCTAAGAGTCATTGGGGTCCCAGAAAGCAAGAAAGAAAACCCCTATGAAAACAGTTAGAGACATCATTATTGAGAAATTCCCAGAGCTTAAGAGTGTTAAAATCCACATCCTGGATACCCCAAAAGTACCAGCTAAAAGAGACCCAAAGAAAAGCACCCTAAAGTACATCCTGGTCACAATGATGAAAACCAGAGAGATGAAATACTGAAAGTAGCAAGATCAAAATGGGAAATTATACGAAGAAGTGTACTTAACGCAACCTTCCAAATCCAAAGGCAGTGGTAGGATATAATGGAAAAACTCAATGAAACAAACACCTCATATTTGAAGGAAGAATACATAGCTTCATCAATAAACAATAGCTCAGAAATATTACAGACTCAAAACCTACCGTAAAAGAAGTTAAGGTCTACTTTAAGGTATGATAGGCTCCACAAATACATCAAACTTCTACAAAAAGATGCCACAAAATCCCATGACAATTATCTCTCTCATTGTCAACAGACTAAATGCACCAATTAAGAGGCAAAGAGTAGCAAATCAGAAAGCTGAATATAACATTCTGCTGCCAACAAAATGCATATTTGAATAGTCAGAACAAACATAGATTCAAAGTCAAAGATTGGAAGCCAATCCTTCAAGCAAACAACTCACTTAAAAAGCCAGAGTGGCCATCTAATATTGATGACATAGACTTCAGGCTTAAAAGGGTTATAAGAAACAAAGAGGGTCATTTCTTAAAAATCAATGGATATTTACATCAGGAAAAAATTATATTCATAAACATATATGCACCCAATGAGAGGTCAGAAAAATACTTTAAACAAGTGTTAAGAGACTTGAAGAAAGATGTAAATAACAACACAGTAGTAGTAGGTGACATTACTCAACAAGGATATACTTGTTTTGAAAGAGTAAGTGGATGAGAGCTACTTAGTAGATGTATGTATTTATATACACAAATATGTAATTTGTCATCCACCCAAAGTTACTTATACATTATTCTCTAATGCACAAGGAACATTCTCCAAGACAGATTACATGCTAGGCCATAAAATATGTCTCCAGAAAAATCAAGAGGATTTACACTGTACCAACTATCTTCTCAAATCATGATGACTGAGATTAGAAGTTAATTAAAATAGACATGGAGAAATAACTTTACCACTTGAAAATTAAATAGATGACTACTCAAAAACCAGTGGGTCAGAGGGGAGGGGGAATCAAAGAGGAAATCAAAAGATTCCTGGAAACAAATGAGAATAAAGACATGAATGATCAGAATTCATGAAAAACTGCAAAAAGTGATATTAAGAGGAATATTTATAGCTTTGAAAGCATTCATTAGGAAGGAAGAAAGGGCTGATAAAGATAACTTAATGGCACAGTTTAAGAAATTGGAAAATTAGCAAACATAGGAGCCAAAAGCAGATAGACAGAAGAAAATAAAACTGAGAGCAGAAATTAATGAACTAGAAAGCCAAAAAACAATCCTAAAAGTCAATGAAACCAAGAATCGGTTCTTTAAAAAAGTAATTTGGTGTGTGGAGTGTATGTGTGGGGGCAATATCCAGCAATGCTCAGGGATTACTCCTGGTTCTTCATTTGGCCTAGCACTGGCAGGGTTCGGAGAACATCGGATGATGGTGATCTCACCTGGGTTGGCCACATGGAAGGCAAATACATATCCTACTTAATGGTATTATTGCTCCAACCCAGAAGTACTTCCTCAGTGCAGTCAGAAATAAGTCCAGAGCACTGCTGAAAGCACTGCTGAGTGTGGCTCCAAAATCAACAAAATTTTTAAGTGGGAAAATGGTCAAATATATAGGCAAGGGACGATATAGGAATGGCATCAAAACTAAGTTACTTCAAAGGCTGCCGATAGCAATGAGATATGGATTACTAACTACAGATCTGCAAAACACAGAATAGATTGCTTGACCTTGAGATTATAGTGAGAGTTCTGTAAGGAGAACAAATTATATAAGACAAAGAGACTATATATTCTGATGGGGAGAGAGCTCAAGGTGGCTGAGCGAGATGGAGCTACACAAGGTCATACCAATAGGAATCTGATCCAATTCCCAGGGGAGTCCAGGTCCTCACACAGAAAGAAACCCTTCCCTAATGCTACTTAGTAGATCTTACAAACTGCTTTATTCTAACTGTAGATGCCCTTGCTTGAACGTTACTAGACCTGGGAACAAGAATCCCAGTATATAAAGTTAGTTTCTCAATCCAGATCTGTTTCTCTAAAGCATTTATTTCTGCCAAATTATAAAAAAAGACTCCTAGAGCTAACTCAATGATTCCGGGTAACACAAGTTCCTGGGGTTGTAGAGAGAAGTTAACATGGCAAGGAATTGAACAAAGACAGTAGACAGTTTGTTTAGTTGGTCTTGTCTTTACTCTGAAGGAATGGAGATTAATAAATATCTAGTAAGGTGCTTGACTTGTACACGACTGACTCAGGTCCCATAGCTAGAATCTCATCTAGAACCTCAAGCAGGCTATGAGTAATTCCTGATAGCAGAGCCAGAATTAAGTCCTGAGCACAGTCAGGTGTGATTTCCATCCCCAAACAAAACCAAAACCAAAACAAAACAAAATGAAAAAAAACCAACAAAACCCAAAAAACAAAAATAAGTTTTTCAGATGATCTGCCCTCACTCAGTGCAAAGAAAAGGTACAATTAGAATAAAATCTGTAACCGGCCTAGGTTGGGCTTAAATCCCTGTCCTTCGGGCTTGGGAGGGTCTCTCTCCCTTCCTGGAGCTGGATTTTTAGCAGCACGGGCGGGCAGCTGGCAGACCTCCGTATGTGCCAGCGGCCTTTTGGCCTGGCCTAGGGTGGGGGGCCCGGACCTGGTCACCCGAACCCCCTCTCCCCCTTTCCTCCGGATCTCCAGGTGGGTTTCTGGGAGGAGCTCATGGGGCACCCTGGGTTTTCCCCACTCCCAGGCCGGGTCTGGGGACCGGCCTAGGTTGGGCTTAAATCCCTGTCCTTCGGGCTTGGGAGGGTCTCTCTCCCTTCCTGGAGCTGGATTTTTAGCAGCACGGGCGGGCAGCTGGCAGACCTCCGTATGTGCCAGCGGCCTTTTGGCCTGGCCTAGGGTGGGGGGCCCGGACCTGGGTCACCCGAACCCCCTCTCCCCCTTTCCTCCGGATCTCCAGGTGGGTCTCTGGGAGGAGCTGATGGGGCACCCTGGGTTTTCCCCACTCCCAGGCCGGGTCTGGGGACCGGCCTAGGTTGGGCTTAAATCCCTGTCCTTCGGGCTTGGGAGGGTCTCTCTCCCTTCCTGGAGCTGGATTTTTAGCAGCACGGGCGGGCAGCTGGCAGACCTCCGTATGTGCCAGCGGCCTTTTGGCCTGGCCTAGGGTGGGGGGCCCGGACCTGGGTCACCCGAACCCCCTCTCCCCCTTTCCTCCGGATCTCCAGGTGGGTTTCTGGGAGGAGCTCATGGGGCACCCTGGGTTTTCCCCACTCCCAGGCCGGCTCTAGAGGGTGGATCAGGGTGTGTAGTTTGATCTGGGGGAGGCAAATAATTTTTCAGCTATACTCAGGCTGTCACTGGCAATTTCATACCAGTCTACATTTTGAAACCGCGCGGGGGCTAGCGCCCCCGCGCGATCATATGCTCCTCCCAACCATCAGTACCCCAGATTTACTTTTCTCTAAGTTCAGTAACACACAGCTTCAATCTCTGACCAAAGACATACAGTAGATCTTACAAATCCCAGAACTATTTAGAAGGACACAAATCGAACACATATTGAACACATATATTTTTTGAATATTTTATGGTTATTTTCTTTAACTGCTGTAACTCTCTATATATTCTTCTACCATGATGTTTCTATCCACTTTTCATCTTGTCTTTTCTTTGTAAGCTGTTCAGTAAGGATTGTGGTGGAACTATCCCTCAGTTTGATGCCTATGATTGAACTATGTCATGGAAATTGCTGGTCTTGTTCCTATTGCCTCCAGATGCACCAATAACGCTTCGTGGCATTGATCCTTGTTTGCATAGACACATTAAAATGGGAAAACACTATACATACAGATTAGTTATTATCTAATAAATCTCATTACAATGTACCTTACACCCTGAATATTGATATAATGACCTGGCATAGGCCTCAGTTGAATGGGCATTCTCCATTCACGCTGGAACCAGGCAAGCTATCTACGAAACATCCAAGGTCTTTTATAGCAACAGTTGGAAGCAGTCCTCTACCAGGAAAGACACTACCAAGGGTGTGACATCGACCTCCTAATAAGACACTTCCGTTTACACTGAGAAGACGTGACAACAACAATGACCTGCGAGAAGACATGACAACAACGATGACCTGCTCTACAGGACATGGTTCTCTCTATTGCCCTTAAGTGTGAGGTGAAACGAGAGGATGCTCTGCACCATCCTGACTGCAATATGGGATATGCAGACTCCAGGATCTTTAATACAGAAGAATGATACCAACAACAGAGACTATGTGAGGAATGGAGGTGTATTGCCACTACAGACTATGACTTGAATTGGACAAACTAGTTTGCCTGGAGCCTAGAGTCAGTCCTGTGCCAGGAAACTTCAGGGGTAGGGTCTCCATGTATTTAGACCATAATTTGTCTTTCCATGTCCCTTATGTTTTGGTGGGCCTATGCAAACAAATGCCACTTTAATATCGTATTTTTACTATGTTCTCTTGACTCCAATCCTTAAGAAAAACAACCCATTAAAACTTTTGAGGTTAACTTAAACTAGTAAGCATGTGCATGGAACTAGATAAATGTACTTTGCCCTCAATGTTTAAAGAGTTACATAAGTCTAATATCTTTAGATTATATGGTGTGCTGCTAAGAAACAATATGTACTACAACTGGGGATTTGAGGGACAAAGTAATTGTATTGTACATGGGTTCAGTTTTGTTTTTCTTAATGTTCTTTGGCTGAAAGTTCAAGGCTGGGATATCATCGATGGAACTACTGAGAATCCTGTTTATGGGTGATTGGGCTTCCACTGTAACTTTACCCTGTCCTCTTTCTTTGCATCTTTGTTGTCATAATTAATATAAAATAAAAAAAAAAAAAAAAAAAAAAAGAATAAAATCTGTAAAGGTATTTTGAAAATGAAGATCTCTATAATATGTTTTGAATTTCCTTTGTTGAAAAACTACCATACACCATACAGCCATTTATTTTTGGGACAACTAAAAGCAGCATCAAATAATTGAGAGGAGGACTATTTAATTGGTAACTATGATTTAAAAACTAACCAGACTAATGGGAGCTGTTGGATGAAACATACCCAAATCCTTTGAGTTCCTTTATCACCATCTTGGTTTGTGATTTTTAAATAGAGAGATGAAGGAAGAATGAAAATAAGCATATTAGCAGATGTAACACCTGTAAAGTAAAAAAAATTAGGGTCGTTACTGTGATATTTTAGTTTTCTAAGTTGATACCCAGAAGATTATTAAGTGCAAAGTCATACCTACGACTCCAAAAATATCCTTCATGGAGGGTATGAAGATGACCAACAAGTTGATAATAACCAAGAGTATGAAGGTAATCAAGATGTGACGACATAAATTAAACTTAGTTTTCTTGGCCAGTTCAAATAAAGATGAACGAACCTGCAAAGAAAAAAAGAAACTTAGATTTGTTCCTATACCAAGCCAATCTTCTTCTTGACAACTGGTTTACTGATGCACAGAAATTTTGAACTATTTTACAATAACTAATGAATTAATATCAATAACTTCAGTTTCAGAAGCAGAAAAAGTTGATTTAAAATTAAAGTATTTTTATTTATAAATTTGTAGTTCTTTTCACAGGGGTAATCATTTGCTTTTATCCATGACTGAGTATTCTTTTCATTTTTTTCTTTTTAGTTTTAGGGTCACATCCGGCAGCGTTCAGGGGTTACTCCTGGCTCTATGTTCAGAAATACTCCTGGCAGGCTTGGGGGATCATATAGGATGCCGGGATTCAAACCACAGTCCTTCTGCATGCAAGCCTTGCAAACCAAATCATGTATGCTGAACTGCATACATGTACTGCAGAACCAGAATGATAGCAGGGACAGTGGAAGGAACAGGCAGAGAATCCAGTGTAGTATTAGTATTTTTATTAATAGTGGTTTTATTTGTGGGTGTGGTATACCAATATGTACATTTTAAGAGACATGAACCTATCCCCCTGAAATAAATAGTATTGAAAAATAATGCTATCTCAATTTAAAAACTGAGTTAGAGGAAAAGAGAGATTAATCAAAGTTATTATTTACCCCATCAGCAGTTTTTTTTAATCTCACTGATTTCACATTCTAATAGCTTTTTGTTTTTGATTTGGGGCCACATCCTACAGTTTAGGGAACTAAACTCAAATTGGCAGCATGCCAGGCAAGTTAACCTCTTCACTATCTCTCTCTCACCCTACCACTTTCTTTCTGAAAGATTTTAAACTGTGTCTTGGAATTCTTCCCTAATGCAGTTTCAATGATACCAAAAAATCCACCTGTGGCAGGTTTTCTCTGGAATGGCTGCTGCTGAAGGCAGGAGGTAAAGTGAGACCTCAGCTTTTCTCAGATTGCAAAGGTCTTTACTCACCGTGAAAAACAATACCGGCACTGTGAGGATGACAGCAACAATGACAGCCAACCGAACGGTCAGAATGAGAATGTCATCTTTACTCTGGTACTTGTGTAGGAGATCTGATTGCACAGTTTCTAAAGAAAGAAAAAGTAAAGATAGTGTTTAAAAGAAACATCACTTGAGTGACAATTTTGCTGAAAAAACAAAACAAAACAGAATCTGTATACCACAGAACCAAAAGAAAAAAAAAACAATATTCTGAGTGTTAAGTGTCTATTAAAACAATTTGTGAAGTTGGAAAGAAAAATCGTGGGACTTGTGTTCCACCTGTCTATAGTAAGCACTGGAAAAGCTACTCAGAGTGAACAGACTTAATTTATAGTAAATTAAATCGAGGAATACATTTGGGTCAAAATAATAGTTGCAATATAAAGACTCTCTGAATGTAGATTTTCTTCTATTTGGAGCTACTCATTAAACAAGCCCAAAAGTTTGTGAACAGACTTCACCTCACATAGTACCTTTTTAAAACTCTTCTCCCATAAATCAAATGCCAGCTGCCTTGCAGGAGTGGCACTAATGGAATTTACAAAATTTTGTCTTTCATGTATTTATAATTTTATTGCTTTGTTTTGTTTTTGTTCTACACCCATCGATACTCAGGGGCTCTGCATGCAGGAACCACTCCTGGTTGGCTCTGGAGGACCAAATGGGATGCAGGTGATCAAACTTGGTTCAGCCACATGCAAAGCAAGTGCCTCACCCACTTTGCTATTGCTCTGTTTTCTTCCTTTTTTTTTTGGTTTTTGGGTCACACCTGCAGGACTCAGGGGTTACTCCTGGCTTTACGCTCTGAAATTGTTCATGGCAGGCTCGGGGGACCATATGGGATGCTGGGATTCGAACCACTGTCCTTCTGCATACAAGGCAAATATATATTTGCCTTACCTCCACACTATCTCTCTAGCCCCCTGCTTTCTTTTTTTAAAGAAAGATTTAAATCACTTTTTTGAATGTAGTTGGCCAGTTTCCCCAGAACCACGTGTTGAAGAGGATTTCCTTTCTCCATTTCAGATTTATTTTTTCCACTTCATGTTTCTTGCCCCTTTACCAAATATTAATCGACCATATACCTGAGGGTCAGGCTCAAAATATTCAGGTCTATTCTACTGATCTGAGGGTTTGTCTTTATTCCAATTCCATGATGTTTTAATGACTATTGCATTATAATCCAACTTGAGTTTGGGGAAAGTGATGCCTCTCAACCTTTTTCCTCAAGGATTGCTTTCGTTATTCATGGAAGCTTATCATTCCATAAATTTCATGAGTGTTTGATCTATTACTTTTAGAAATGTCATGGGTATTCTTAAAGGAATTGCCTTAAATCAGTACATTGCTTTGGGGAAGTATTGCCATTATAATTATGTTAATCCTTCCAATTAATGATTTATTTACATTTCCTAGTGTCCTCTTTTATTTTATGAAGTTGTGCTTTGTAGTTTTCTTATTTAGGTCTTTCACCTCTTTACTTAAGTTGATTCCAAGGTATTGTTGTTGTTTTTTTTTTCAGTCAAAATTGTGAATGGAATTTTTAAAAAATATCTCTTTCTTCTCTCTCATTATTTGTATATAGAAAAAGCCAGGCAGGGGTGGGTTGGGGAAGAGGGAAATTTGGGACATTGGTGATGAGAATGCTGCACTGGTGAAGAGGGGGAGTGCTCTTTACATGACTGAAATCCAACTACAATCATATTTGTTTGTGTTTAAATAAAGATTTAAATAAAGATATTAATTAAAAAAAGAAAAGCCATGTATTTCTGAGTATGAATTTTGTATCCTGACACTTTTTTTTATAGAAATCTATTGTTTTTAGCAGCTTTTTTGTAGCAGCTTTTGGATTTTATAAATACAGTATTATCTCATCTGCAAACAGTGAGAGCCTGACTTCTTCCTTTCCTATCTGGATGCTCTTGATATCTTTTTCTTGACTAGTTACTAGGGCAAGTACTTCCAGCACTATATTTAATAGAAGAGGGGCCAACCTTGTCTTGTGTCAGATCTTAAAGGAAAGCCTTTTAGTTGTTCCCCATTGAGTATAATAATTGCCGTGGACTTGTGGTAAATGGTTTTGGTTACATTGGGGAAGATTCCTTCAATTTCCATCATATTGAGTTTTTATCATGAATGGGTGCTGGACCTTATCAAATGTTTTCTCTGCATCTATTGCTATGATCATATGATTTTATATTTTCTTTTGTTATTATGAAGTATTATTTTTATTGACTTGCATATATTAAGCCATCCTTGCATCTCTGGAATGAATCCTTCTTGGCCATGGTGTATGAATTTCTTGATGAGCTATTGAAAACTATCAAATCAAAATGAATGAAAGACTTTGATATCAGGCCTGAAACCATAAGAAACATAGAGGAAAATGTAGGCAGAACACTCAATGAATCTAAAGGTATCTTCAAGGAAGAAACATCACTGGCCAACTAAAGATAAACAAATGGGGGGCCGGCGAGGTGGTGCTAGAGGTAAGGTGTCTGCCTTGCAAGCGCTAGCCAAGGAAGGACCGAGGTTCCATCCCCCGGCGTCCCACATGGTCCCCCCAAGCCAGGGACAATTTCTGAGTGCTTAGCCAGGAGTAATCCCTGAGCATCAAAAGGCTGTGGCCCGAAAAAAAAAAAAACCAACAAACAAAAAAAAAAGATAAACAAATGGGACTATATTAAACTAAGAAGGAAATGGTGACTAGGACACAAAGACAACCCACAGAATGGGAGACACTATTTACCCAATACTCATCTGATTAAGGGTCAATATTTGAGATATACAAGGTACTGATAGACATAGCAATAAACAATCATCTAACCCCAACCAAAAATGGGGAGAATAAATAAAGAGATATTTTCTCAAAGAACTTTTTGTTTTTGTTTTTGCTTTTGGGTCACACCAAGCAGCGCTCAGGAGTTACTCCTGGCTCTATGTTCAGAAATCACCCCAGCAGGCTCGGGGGACCATATGGGATGCCGGGATTCAAACCAATGTCCTTCCGCATGCAAGGCAAACGCCTTACCACTGTGCTATCTCTCAGCAGCCCTCAAAGAACTTTTAATGTCCAAAATACCTGAAAAAAATATACTCCACATTATTAATCATCAGAGAAATGTAAATCAAAACAGAAATGAGATATCATCTCACACCACAAAGACTGGAGCATATGACAAAGAACAACCAGTGCTGGTGTGGATGTGCAGAGAAAGGCATTCACTGCTGGTGAGAATGTAGACTGGTTCAGCCCTTTTGGAAAACAATATGGATTTTCCTTAAAAGCTAGACTTAGATCTTACATCTGGCCTAGTAATTTCACTCCTAGATACCTATGGGCCCACAAATAATGTAGAAAAGCCTTTTGCTTTCCCCATGTTCATCACAACACTATTTACAACAGCCAGAATCTAGAAATAACCCAAATGCCCAAGAACAGGTGCATGACTACAGAAACTGTGGTATATCTACACAATGAAATACTCTGCATCTTTTAGGAAAAATGAAGTCATAAAATTTGCTTATACATGGATGGAAATGAAGATTATTATGTTGAGCAAAATGAATTACAGGGAGAGATATAAATATGGAATTATCACATTCATTTGTTGTATATAACTCAATAAAAAGTATAGTAGCAATATAAAAAAATAGAGATAAAGGCCAGGAGGACCAGTCTATGGAATGAAGATTCCTACAAATAATAGTGGGAGAATGCAATTAGGGCAGAGAAGTAACCACTATGATAATGATAGTTGGAAATTATCTCTCTGAACAAGAAATGAGTGCTGAAAGGCGATAAATTGATAAGTATGATACCCCTTAGTAACAATATTGCAAATCACAGTTTCTAAAAGTAGGGAGAAAAAGTGAGTTAGAATGAGAGAGATTGAGAGATTTAGAGAGAGAGATATGAGAGATTGAGAGAGAGAGAGAGAGAGAGAGAGAGAGAGAGAGAGAGAGAGAGAGGAGAGAGAGAGAGAGAGAGAGAGAGAGAGAGAGAGAGAGAGAGAGAGAGAGAGAGAAACTGCACCATAGGCAGGCATGAGGGAGGGTGGAAGAGAAGTTGGTGAGAGACATTCATGGTGGGAAATATGTACTAGCGAAGGGTGTTGTACATGACTGAAACTCATGAATAACTTTGTATCTGAAAAATTTAACTGTATTATTAACAATCATGTATCTACAGTGTTTAAATATAATAATTAATACAAATAAAAAGTTTCAAATTACTTAGATTCAGACTTGATCATTGTAATACACAACTTAATTTTAGGAAAGTGCTATTTCAAAGACTGCCAAAGCCAAAATGATTAGATTTAGAACATCAAAATGCTTGTTCTTTTGGTGCTATTTCTTTCTTGTCAGGCTTCATAATGACCATCTCAAGATTCTGGGTATAAAATCCAAAAGTCAATGCACCATAGTTTGGTTTCAGTTTTGAAATAACGACCATAATTTATCATCTTACTAGCTCTCATATCCTTGATTCATAATTTATGGCCATTTAAAAAAAATGAGTGATTCTACTTCTTTAAACCTACACAAGGGTTTGGATTTTATGTGAAGGGAGAGATTTGCACAGAAAAATCATAGCTTGAATAAGGTTATGGTAACATGCTCAATAAACTTAAATTCTGTTTTGCCCTTCTGGCCCTGAAACTCTGCAGGCCTGAAAATAAGCCTTTCATATGCAAACACTATATGCAATATTTATGAATTCAATAGATAATGCTTTTACATTGTTTAGGCAAATGGTAACACAATAATTATATAATCAGGGTAGCCTTTCTCTACAAGCTGAATTAAAAATTTCTAAAAATGCTTAAATTTGGAGGCATTTGTATTTAGGAAACCATAACCTAATTAAAATTTAACAGAAAATAACGTAAAAAATATGTATTTAAATTAAGCCACAGTTATGATAAAAATGAAAGAATCTAAAGCTGAAAAATAAAAGTTGAACAAGAGAGATTGGAGTCATAGTAATTAATCCATTCACTAACAGTAAAAGTCACAATTAAAACCTTGTTCTAATTTTTTTTTCATATTTCACTTTCTTTTCATTTTGAATGGCATTCCTTCAAATATTTGCAAGGCTCTTCTGGTGAACAAGTAGGCATTTTATTTTTAATTAATGCACAGTTTCATGAGTGTATCACTGCTCTTTCTCACTCTTTAACATCTGTCTCTGACTTTCTTTTCTATTCATAGAATCTGACCCAATTTCCAGTCATTAGAAAAATTTCCTCTGTTAAGGTTTTTAACTTTTCTCAATACAAGTAATATGCTTATAAAATGCAGTTTCATTAAAAAATTTTTTAAAAAATTGTAGTATATTGGCTTCTTTTCTTGTTCTGGCTGACAGATATACTTACCATAGAAAGTCAAGTAGCCGAAAATGGCAGTCAAGAAGTACATAACAAACATAGCGAAGAAGGAGATATTTGAAACCATTTGCATCTTCTTCTGTGATCGACTGAAAGCAAAAATAAATATATTTGAAAAAAAAACTAAAAAATAAAAATTTAATTACAATTAAAAATTATATTACTAAGTTTGAGTACCAGCATTAACACTGAAAGTTATAAATTTAACTTCTCTTCTGCCAAACTAAAGCAGATGATCAGTTGAACTGCCATTACTTCATTTTAGAGCAATTTTTTTTTTTAACAACAAATGGGTATTGTGGCAGAGAAATCTAACAAATAGTAACTTGAGCGTTCTTCCTCATTCTTTATAAGAATATCAAGATCTCATCTGAAGGGCAGAATATTTGTCAGTATTTGTGTTTGATATTATCTCTGTACTCAGCATATATATATATATGAAAAAAGGCAAGTATAAGTTCAAGGCTCTTTTCCTAGTGTCAGATATTAGCAGTAGAGCTGAAAATTGACCTCGGGTGTTTCATTGCTAATATTGTTGCTATTTAATTTAAATTCTGGTTCTTGTTTTCCCCTGAGTATTCTCAGGAATATAGATGAAGCTGATAAGTCTTCAGAACTTTAGTGATAAAGAGCCTTTTATTTCAAATGTTTAATTTACTCGAAGAGTTTGAGTTAACCTTTAAGTTTTCTTAACTCTCCAAATAATTAAACTTGTGTTCAAAACAGGCCTCATAACAGTGACGTGTCATAAAAGGAAATGAGGGGCTAAAGTGATATTACAACAGATAAGGTGCTTGCTTTGCATATGGCTGCCCTGGGTTTAAGTCCTGGTACCTCTTAAGGTCCCCTCAAGCCCACCATGAGTGATCCCTGAGTACAGATCCAGAAGTAAGCCCTGGTTTTCTGAACACTACAGGAATGGGCCAATATGTCGCCAATACACAATACAACAAAACAAAATAACAAAAAAGTGAGAAATATACACAACAAACATTACAGATTAAAATCTAGAGTGTTTCTTTTCTATTTTAATTTGGAACACATGCTCAGGGTTTACTCCTGGCTATTCAGGATAATTTACTTCAGGGAGACCATATGGGAGACCATATAGGGCACCAAAGATCAAACCTGGTTAGTCACGTGCAAGGCAAGCACCCTACCAGCTGTATTATTGCTTCACCCCCTAAAATCTAGGTTATTAAATGTAAAAGATGCTAGGACATGGTTATTAGCCTATATGTAGTATAAAGTAGAAATGATGCATATAAAATTGGTAGCCATATATATTCCAATTTCTAACCATGTCTCAATTAAATTTAGTAGTGATGGTAATGAATTAAATACATGCTAAGTGAGAAACATTTTTTTTTTTTCAAAATAGGAATTGATAGCTATCTTGTACATATAAGGGAGCAGAGAGATAACACAGCAGCGTTTGCCTTGTAAGCAGCCGATCCAGGACCAAAGGTGCTTGGTTCGAATCCCGGTGTCCCATATGGTCCCCCGTGCCTGCCAGCAGCTATTTCTGAGCAGACAGCCAGGAGTAACCCCTGAGCACTGCCGGGTGTGGCCCAAAAACAAAAAAAAAAGAAAAAAAGAAAAAAAAGAAATCTGGTAACAATATGCTAAGAATCATATGAAAAAATATACAAGCAGGCTGTTAGTTTTTAAGTAAAATAGTTATTAGAAAAAAATATCTCTTGAGGGCCAAAGAGATAATATAGCAGGTAAGGCACTGTCTTGTATGTACTTGAGCTTGGTTTGATCCCTGATCACCACGTATGGTCTTCCAATCATTGTCAGGTATGATCCCTAATCACTGAATCAGCTCTGAGCATCATTAAGTATGGGCCCCCTTTCCATAAAAACCACCAAAACAAATAACAAAAAAGAACACGTGGAATTATCTTAGTAATTTAAAGAACAATATAGGGGCCTGAGAGATAGCATGGAGGTAGGGTGTTTGCCTCGCATGCAGAAAGACTGTGGTTTGAGTCCCGGCATCCCAGATGGTTCCCCGAGCCTGCCAGGAGTGATTTCTGAGTGTAGAGCCAGGAGTAACCCATGAACACTGCCCAGTGTGACCCCAAAACAAAACAAAATAAACAAAAAAAGAACAATATAGTTACTGTCTAGTATGTATTTTGGCCTGCTTGACTAGCTTTTCTTCCCAAACTAACAGGCAAAAGCAGACACACTGTATGTAAATCTTAAAAAGTACAAGAAATATCAAATAGCACATATTTGAACTTAAGTAATATCATTTTTGGAATGTCAATAAATAAAACTCTATATCTCTGGCCATTTTATAAATTTATGACTAAAATACAGATTTTTGACTGTTCCTTTTTCTTTCCTTATGAAGAAGTATTTTATCAGAAGCCAAAGCTGTGTGCTGTGTCCTCAGGGTTTAATTACACAAGCGTATCTCTTTACTACAGTTCTTGACTACTTATAAGGGGATATAAATGATTAAGAGATAAAAGTTGAACAAGTCACTTACTCTTTAAGCTCACAATAAATTGGCAGCACTGATGGGTGGCAGACAAATGCAAATGCAATAGTTGGTAGAGCATACACGGTCTATATGAAAAAAAGAATTTAAGAAAACACATTTTTGTTGTATAAAAATTATAAAGCTCTGGTACTTCTGAACTGTCTTTTTAATCTGACAATGCTTCAGAATCTGCAGATTATTTGGTTATTAGGAAGGCTTTATGATCGAAAATGGAAACAGCTTTCTGAGAGTTTATCTAACTCGCGACATTAGGTACTTGCCGCAGAAGGGCTTTATTTCATTCCCCAACTGAATATTTGCATGATCTAAGCATAGCATTATTTCAGAGTATATAGCAGAAGTTGATTGATTACATAGTACTTGTTCTATATAATCTTGCTAAACTCCCCACAATGTGTAGTAAATAATCCATAACTTCTCTCTACAACAGAATTTATTGGTTTTTGTTCTATATAAGTTTTAATCTCTTTTTTTGGGGGGGGGCACACCCATTTGATGCTCAGGGGTTACTTCTGGCTAAGCACTCAGAAATCGCCCCTGGCTTGGGGGGACCATATGGGAGGCTGGGGGATCGAACCATGGTCCTTCCTTGGTTTGCGCTTGCAAGGCAGACACCTTACCTCTAGCGCCACCTCTCTGGCCCCAAGTTTTAATCTCTTAAAAAAGCAAATTAGACCTAAAATAGAAAATTATTCAATATTCACTACAGTGGCCATATCCTTAAGAAAAGAGAGAGTGAGTGAGTGAGTGAGTGAGTGAGTGAGTGAGTGAGTGAGTGAGTGAGAGACAGACTGATTTTATAAAGGTTGAGTAACTTGCACAGGGATTCAAATTCCTGCTGGACTGATTCCACGCTCCACTCTTCCCCATATTATCAATAATATCTCAATAGTATCAAAGTTTATAAGTGCTGCTTTGTGGTGGTATCTGTATTTCCACTGTGCAAACTGGAAGTATTTGAAATATTCCTCTCTGTTATCATCAGATGAGAAATAGTGAGCTAACAATGTCATTAATCTGTTTACACACGAGAAAAGAGCTCAATTATCCATGAAGACATTTCCACAGAGATAGCTTATTGACTTAAGTAAGAAAACCTGATATATACACTTCTTAAACTTCAAATGGGTTGTAAAATTGGGAAGCAATGTTACTGTGCTTTCCTAGGACAAAATATAATTACAGCAGTTTAATTACAAGTTGAGAAATAAAATGCTTTTGATAAAAATGATCCTATTTTTTTTCTGGTTTTGGGGGTAGACCTGTCTGTGTTCCAGGCTTATTCTTGGGTCTGTACTCAGGGACAGGAGGGAATCAGGAGAGCATATATGATGCTGGAGATCAAACCTCGATTTGCTGCATGCAAGGCAAGCACCTTACCCACTGTACTACATCTCTCTAGACACTCTTTCATTTCTTAAGTACAAAAATACCTACCTTTGAATTGAAGGTAACATACTTTGGTGTACATATATCAGTATTTGTTAAGTTAGCACTCAGTGTTGCATTTAATGGTGAAACACCGCAGGAGATTTGAAATTTCTTGTAGATAACCTGATATTAAAAATTCAAGAAATACAATACAGATGTTATCAAAGAAAACTAAATAATAAAAATTATTACATGCGTTTCACTGTGAAAAGCTATATAAAATATTTTAATTAGAACTTACCACTATTAGGAAAAAAACCATACAGCTCAAGGAAAATCCACTGGTATAGCCAAGATAGCCTAAAAAAAAATATTTTTTAACAATTGTCAGTTGGTTTTTTTGAGGGCATTGTTTTAGGCATAGTTTGGAGTTCTAATAAAATATATGTATACCCAAGTGTGCGAATAAAAGATTTATTATATCACAATATTACTTTATTTGGTAATAATACTTTGCATAAAAACATTATGTTATTTTCTTCGATTCAAATTTTCTATAACAGAATTAAGATACAGATTCTTGGCTGAGAGATAGGGCACTTGCCTTGCATTGGCTGTCCCAAATTCACCTCAGCATTCAAATGATCCTCTGAGCCTTTCAAGAGTGAACCCAGAATGCAGAGCCAGGAATTAGCCCTGAGTACTGCTGTGTGTGGCCCATAAAATAAAACTACTAATAGATCTTACAAAACATTGGCACAGACTTGATGGTTTCTCATGCAAAATAAAATATGGTTCCCAACCATATGAATTTTAATCTAAAGTTGAAGAACTTTAATCTAAATTTGAGCCTTCAATTCAGCCAAAATTAAAGACAATTAATTTTATTTATTTATTTATTTATTTATTTATTTATTTATTTATTTTTAGTTTGGGGGCCATACTCATCAATGCTCATGGGTCACTCCTGCTAGTGTTCAGGGGACCATGTGGGATGCTGAGGTCAAAACCTGGATTGCTGCATTCTATTCTCTGTATCCTCTACCTACTGTATTACTACTCTGGTCCTAGGTATTAAATTTTAAAGACATTTCCTGAACTGAACAACAAATTAATTTCATTATACAATGTAAAAAAATGCACCAAAGCAGCAGGCATAATTGTCTCTAAATATTAACTCACACACCGTAAAAAAAGTCAAGACTACTTGGATGTAACTTCAAGATAATTGTAATTTTTCTCACTTTCTTCAATGAGGGACATGATTGAGATTAAATTAACCTTGATAATAAAAGCGATTCAAAAAACTTCAATGCATAAATATTAGCAACTTTATATCGTAACATAATTGAAAAATCTATTTGTATAAATCAAAATATTTAAGACCAGTAGGTATTTAAATGCGTTTTCTAGACTTTTCTTACAGTAGCCTCTAGGTTGTGCTACTGGAAATAGCACCATATTGCAGACCATAGCCTTTCTAAGAGTTTTGCAGAGAAGTTTCTTAGGAAATTATATGAAGGCCAGTGATTTATGTCCTGTATCAAAACTGAGCTTGACTTAATACTCTTAAGTTATCATTCACTTAATCTTTACCATATATGTGAAATTAGGGAACATTTTTATATTATTTGATTCTTTTTTTCCTCTTCTATTTTTTATTTATTTATTTTTCTTTATTTGAACATCTTGATTACATAAATGATTGCGATTAGGTTTCAGTCATGTAAAGAAACCCCCTTCACCAGTGCAACATTCCCAACACCAATGTCCCAAATCTCCCTCCAACCCACCCCACCCCCACCTGTACTCTAGACTGGCTTTCCAGTTCCCTCATTCATTCACTTGATTATGGTAGTTCTCTGTGTAGTTATTTCTATAGCTGTACTCACCACTCTTTGTGGTGAGCTTCATGAAGTGAGCTGGTGTTCCAGCCCTCCTCTCATTGTCTCCGAGGATTGTTACAAAAATGACTTTTATTTTTCTTAAAACCCATAGATGAGTGAGACTATTCTATGTGTCTCTCTCTCCCTCTGACTTATTTCTCTCAGCATGATAGATTCCATGTACATCCATGTATAGGAAAATTTCATGACTTCATCTCTCCTGAAGGCTGCATAATATTCCATTGTGTATGTACCACAGTTTCTTTAGCCATTCATCTGTGGAAGGGCATCTTGGTTGTTTCCAGAGCCTGGCTATTGTGAATAGTGCTGCAATAAATATAGGTGTGAGGAAGGGGTTTTTATATTGTATTCTTGTGTTCTTAGGGTATATCTCTAGGAGTGGAATAGCTGAGTCGAATGGGAGCTAAATTTCCAGATTTTGGAGGAATCTTCATATAACTTTTCAGAGGCTGTACTGGACGGCATTCCCACCAGCAGTGGATAAGAGTTCCTTTCTCTCCACATCCCTGCCAGCACTGATTGTTCACATTATTTGTGATGTGTGCCAATCTCTGCAGTGTGAGGTGGTATCTCATCATTGTTTTTGTTTTTTTGTTTTTTGGGCCACACCCGGCGGTGCTCAGGGGTTACTCCTGGCTGTCTGCTCAGAAATAGCTCCTGGCACGGGGGACCATATGGGACACCGGGATTCGAACCAATCACCTTTGGTCCTGGATCAGCTGCTTGCAAGGCAAATGCCGCTGTGCTATCTCTCCGGGCCCCTCATCATTGTTTTGATTTGCATCTCCCTGATGATTAGTGACGAGGAGCATTTTTTCATGTGCCTTTTGGCCATTTGTATTTCTATTTTATCAAAGTGTCTTTTCATTTCTTCTCCCCATTTTTTGATGGGATTAGATTTTTTTTCTTGTAAAGTTCTGTCAGTGCCCTGTAATTTTGGATATTAGCCCCTTATCTGAAGGGTGTTGGGTGAATAGTTTCTCCCACTCGGTGGGTGACTCTTGTATCCTGGGCACTATTTCTTTTGAGGTGCAGAAGCTTCTCAGTTTAATGTATTCCCATCTGTTTATCTCTGCTTCCACTTGTTTGGAAAGTGCAGTTTCCTCCTTGAAGATGCCTTTAGTCTCAATGTCATGGAGTGTTTTACCAACGTGTTGTTCTATATACCTTATGGTATCAGGTCTGATCTCTAGGTCTTTAATCCATTTGGATTTTACCTTTGTACATGATGTTAACTGGAGGGTCTATGTTCGCTTTTTTGCAAGTGGCTAACCAGCTCTGCCAGCACCACTTGTTGAAGAGGTTTTCCCTGCTCCACTTACGATTTCTTGCTCCTTTGTCAAAAATTAGGTAATTGTATGTCTGGGGAACGTTCTCTGAGAACTCAAGCCTATTCCACTGATCTGAGGGTCTGTCTTTATTCCAATACCATGGTGTTTTGATAACTATTGCTTTGTAGTACAGTTTAAAGATGGGGAAAGTAATGCCTCACATTTTTCCTTTTCCCTAAGAGTGCTTTAGCTATTCGAGGGTGTTCATTGTTCCAGATGAACTTCATAAATGTTTGATCCACTTCTTTGAAGAATGTCAAGGGTATTTTTAAGGGGATCGCATTAAATCTGTATAATGCTTTGGGGAGTATTTCCATTTTAATTATGTTAATCCTGCCAATCCATGAGCAGGGTATGTGTTTCCATTTCCTTGTGTCCTCTCTTATTTCTTGGAGCCGGGCTTTATAGTTTTCTTTGTATAGGTCTTTCACGTCTTTGGTCAAGTTGACTCCAAGATATTTGAGTTTGTGTGGCACTATTGTGAATGGGATTGCCTTCCTGACTTCCATCTCTTCCCTATCATTATTGGTGTATAAAAAGGCCATTGATATCTGTAGGTTGATTTTGTAGCCTGCCAATTTGCTATATGAATATATTGTTTCTAGAAGCTTTTTGGTAGAGTCTTTAGGGTTTTCTAAGTAGAGTATCATGTCGTCTGCAAACAATGAGAGCTTGACTTCTTCCTTTCTTATCTGGATTCCCTTGATATCTTTTTCTTGCCTGATCGCTATAGAAAGAACTTCCAGTACTATGTTGAAGAGGAGTGATGAGAGCGGACAGCCTTGTCTTGTACCAGAATTTAGAGGAAAGGCTTTTAGTTTTTCTCCATTGAGGATAATATTTGCCATTGGCTTGTGGCAGATGGCTTCAACTAGATTGAGAAAGGTTCCTTCCATTCCCACCTTGCTGAGAGTTTTGATCAAGAATGGGTGTTGGACCTTATCAAATGCTTTCTCTGCATCTATTGATATGATCATGTGATTTTTATTTTTCTTGTTGTTGATGTTGTGTATGATGTTGATAGATTTACAGATGTTAAACCACCCTTGCATTCCTGGGATAAAACCTACTTGATCGTAGTGTATGATCTTCTTGATGATGCATTGGATCCTATTTGCCAGGATTTTGTTGAAGATCATTGCGTCAGCATTCATCAGGGATATTGGTCTGTAATTTTCTTTTTTGGCAGCGTCTCTGTCTGGTCTTGGTATCAAGGTGATGTTGGCTTCATAAAAGTTGTTTGGGAGTGTTCCCGTTTTTTCAATTTCATGGAAGAGCTTGGCTAGGATTGGTAGTAGCTCCTCTTGAAAGATTTGAAAAAATTCATTAGGAAAACCATCTGGGCCTGGGCTTTACTTTTAGGGCAGATGTTTGATTACAGTTTTAATTTCTGCAGTAGTGATGGGGGTGTTTAGATATGCTACATCCTCCTTACTTAAATGTGGGAGGTTATACGTGTCCAAGAATTTTTCCATTTCTTCTAGGTTCTCATATTTAGTAGCATAAAGTTTCTCAAATTAGTCTCTGATTACCCTTTGGATCTCTGCAATTTCTGTCATGATCTCCCCCTTTTCATTTCTAATACGGGTTATCAGATTTCTCTCTCTCTCTTTCTTTCTGAGTTTTGCCAATGGTCTATCAATCTTGTTTATTTTTTTTTTCAAAGAACCAGCTTCTGCTTTCGTTGATCTTTCGAATTGTTTTTTGGTTTTCCACTTCATTGAGTTCTGCTTTCAGCTTTGTTATTTCCTTCTGTATCCCTATTTTTGGTTCCTTTTGTTGGTCATTTTCTAATTTTTTGAGCTGCATCATTAAGTTATTTAGGTATGCTCCTTCTTCCTTCCTGATGTGTGCTTGTAGAGCTATTAATTTTCCTCTCAGGACCGCTTTTGCTGTGTCCCATAGATTCTGGCAGTTTGTGTCTTCATTATCATTTGTTTCCAGGAAAGTTTTTATTTCCTTTTTGATTTCATCTCGGACCCACTGGTTGTTCAGTAGCAGGGTGTTTAATTTCCAATTGTTAAATTTTTTCTTCCGTGTGGCTTTGTAGTTCACATCTAATTTCAGAGCCTTGTGGTCAGCAAAGGTAGCCTGCAAGATTTTTTATCCTTTTGATATTATGGAGGTATGTTTTCTGTGTCAGCATATAGTCTATTCTGGAGAATGACCCATGTACATTGGAAAAGAATGTGTATACAGGTTTTTTGGGATGGAGTGTCCTGTATATATCTACTAGTCCTCTTTCTTCCATAACTCTTTTCAGGGCTAGTACGTTTTTGTTGGGTTTCAGTCTGGTTGACCTATCAAGTGTTGATAGGGCCGTGTTGAGGTCTCCCATAATGATTGTGTTATTACTGATTTCTTCTTTCAGATTTGTCAGTAATTGTATTCGATAATTTGCTGGTCTCTCATTGGGTGCATATATGTTTAATAGTCTGATTTCTTCCTGTTGCACATATCCCTTGATTAGTCCATAGTGTCCATCTTTGTCCCTTACCACTTTTCTGAGTATAAAGTTGGTGTCATCAGATATTAATATGGCCACCCCAGCTTTTTTGAGGATGTTGTTTGCTTGGACGATTTTCCTCCAGCCTTTGATTTTGAGTCTATGTTTGTTCTGACTATTCAGATGTGTTTCTTGTAGGCAGCAGAAGGTTGGATTTATCTTTTTGACCCATTTTGCCACTCTGTGTCTTTTAATTGGTGAATTTAGTCCATTGACGTTGAGGGAGATGATTGTCATAGGATTTAATGTCATCTTTGTAGATAAGTTTGCTGTGTTTGTTGGTCTCTCTTGTCTTAGAGTAGACCTGTCAGTTTTTCCTTGAAGGCTAGTTTATCATCTGTGAAGTTTCTGAGCTGTTGTTTATCCATGAAGCTGTGTATTCTTCCTTCAAACCTGAACGTGAGTCGGGCTGGGTGCAGTATTCTCGGTGAGGCATTCATTTCATTCAGTCTTGTCACAATATCCCACCACTGTCTTCTGGCCTTGAGAGTTTCTTGTGACTTGTCTGCTGAAAGTCTTAGGGATCCTCTTTTGAATGTAATTGCCTTTTTTGATCTTGCTGTTTTCAGTATTCTATCTCTATCTATGGGATTTATCATTGTAACGAGGATATGTCTTGGGGTGTTTTTCTTTGGGTTTCTTTTAGCTGGTACTCTTCGGGCATGCAGGATTTGACTGCATGTAGTCTTTAACTCTGGGAGTATCTCTTTGATGATGTCTTTGACAGTTGATTCTTCCTGGAGATGTCCTTCCTGGGTTTCTGGTAATCCAATGATTCTTACATTGTTTCTGTTGAGTTTATCAAAGACTTCTATTTTCATCTGTTCGCATGCCTTGAGTACTTTTTCCATTGCCTGTTTGTTTGTCTTAAGGTTCTTTTCCACTTTCTTCTGTTGTGTTGAGTTTTTCTGCATCACATCTTCCAGTACTCCGATTCTCTCCTCAGCTGCTGATACCCTGTTGGCGAGGCTATCCACTGAGGTTTTCAGTTGAGCAACCATGTTTTTCATATCTGTTATTTCAGTTTGGAGTTTTCTGATTTCTGTCTTTGTGTTCTCTTCAGATCAATCTATGCTTTTTTTTGAGTTCTACGAACATATTCCATATTACTATTCTAAACTCCTTATCTGAAAGGATAATCAGGTGGTTGGAATTTATTAGGTCATCCGAGCTTTCGTCTTCATTCTCTGTGGATGGTGTTTGCCTGCGAGGTTTCCCCATTGTCACACTTGTGTGGTTTTTCCTGCATGTTGTGGTGGGGTTTATTGGTTAGAAAGAGTGCGCGGCCGCGAAGAAAAGCGCTCTTCTGCTGCCTCTAGTTGACAGTCCTCAGAGTGAACAAAGGCACAGCAGGGCAGAGCCTCCACAGGCCAGAGACCTCAACTTATTGGACAGCGACCCCCGCAGCCAGAATGTACTTACTCAGCAGCTTCAAAATGCTGTTTTTTTTGGGGTGCGCTCCCTAGGCCTCTGAGGAAACCTTCGGGGATTCAGAAGCACAGGCAGATATTATTTGATTCTTTGATCACCATAGAAACCAGGATAAAAGTCAGATTTTTTTCCTTACCTAAGTTCTTTAAGAGACATAGAGGAAGAATAATGCCAAAGGTAACTATCACCACCAGCACACGGCCATCCACATACCAGGCTCTGGAAAGTAGTGAAATATTAAGACCAGTAGGTATTTAAATCCATTTTCTAGATTTTACTCAAGAAGTGACATTATATTTTCTCAAATGTAAAATTTCACAATAGAATTCAACATGATTACAGTAATTACTAAAATTACTTTTATTTAATTATGCTTTACACAAATGCATTAATCCAACTACCATTTATTTACTATCCTCCCTACTATGTGAAAGAAGAAGGGATATAGGGTTTCCTGACCTTTCCTATCAGCTAAATGTATCATTACTTTAAATTATTTATTTTTAAAAGCTGAAAGCAGACTTTTCATTCTGTCAGATTATAACCTGTCTGACCAATACTTAGAGGGCCTATAACCAATCAACAAGAAGCAAGTCATCAGAGGTAGACATGCTTTTTATATTTGACCTTCAAACCTGAGACTAGAACATTAGGAATTACGGCTTGTACCATTCTCCCATGAAAAAAACAAAACAAAACAAAACAAAACAGAAACTAAAACAGACAAGAACTGTTAAACAAAAAAAAAAGAGTCAAAACATAAAGACACGACAAATGTAGCTGCAACATTTCCAGGGTTAGCTGCATCTTTAATGAGAAAAAATTTTGCTTCCAAAATGCTATTTCTCCCTTCTTTAAAAGAGAGGCTAGGGTCTTAATTTATTTGCATGTTCCACTTCCGTGGTAAAAATACTCCCTATCTGTTCTATTTGACTGTAACTAGATATAGACTTCAGGCTCTTGGGGGAAATGCAGTATCTAACATCTACAGCATGACAGATGAATCTACCTTTTAAGCACTCATATTCAAATTCTCCCTATTTTTTTCCTTTGCATAGTCCCAAAGAAATTTATTGCTCCAGTAACAAAAGGAAAAGTCCCCTTGGAAAAATCGTTCCATTGATTTTTACAAAGCAAAATCTTTGATTAAAACTCTCATTTAAAGGTAAGTGACAGGGTGTCCCTTCTGGATGGGGTCCCAAGCTTTCCCCGCCCTTCCCCCAGCTCTAGGGTGGGAAGGGCACAGGGTGTAGGGCGAGTAGATCCTGGCTTCCGGCTCTCTATCCATCCTCTCTTGAGCTGGAGGCTAGCTCTAGCCGCATGGGGTTGGGGAGACCCCATGTGGAAGGCCTTCTCCCTAACTTGGGTGCGCTGGGAGCCTTGATAGGCCCCCAGCCTTCCCCTCTTCTGCCCCCGGCCTCCAGGCCTTCTGGGGTGGCAGCCCAGGCGGCCAGACAAGGTGGGTGTCGGGGGGTCCCTCCTGGATGGGGTCCCAAGCTTTCCCCGCCCTTCCCCCAGCTCTAGGGTGGGAAGGGCACAGGGTGTAGGGCAGGCAGATCCTGGCTTCCGGCTCTCTAGCCATCCTCTCTTGAGCTGGAGGCTAGCTCTAGCCACATGGGGTTTGGGGAGACCCCATGTGGAAGGCCTTCTCCCTAACTTGAGTGTGCTGGGAGCCTTGATAGGCCCCCAGCCTTCCCCTCTTCTGCCCCCGGCCTTCAGGCCTTCTGGGGTGGCAGCCCAGGCGGCCAGAAATGGTGGGTCTTAACTTGGAGTGTGCTGAGATTTGCTCGGTTGTGCTGTTTGTCACTGGCAATTTCTGACTAGTCCACATATGGAAAACCGCGCGGGGGCTAGTGCCCCCTTGCGCATTGCATGTATTAAGAGTATCCCTTATCTTTATGTTTGTTTTGCGTATCCAGAATGTCCATTTTGTATTCTTCCCTTTCCCACACCCCTACAAAGCTCATTTTTACTCCTTAACTCTCTCACCCCCCCCAAACATCACTAACCCACATTACTCTTTTTAACTTTAGTACTGCATAATCCTAATCACGGACCAAAGCCGTGCATTGTGTGTGACAACCCTAAACTGTTTCAAAAGACATAAAATGGACATGTATTTCTTTAGAATATTTTGTGTTTTTTCTCTGACAGCTATAAGTCTTACTAAATATTCTCCTATACAGTGACGATTCTAACCACTTTTTATCTTCTCTTTATGAGCTGTTCAACAAGGAATTTTGTTGAAAGAGTCCCCCAGTTTAATGCTTATGATTGAACCATGTCATGGGGATTTTTGGACTTGTTCTTATGGCCCCCATATGCGACAATAACGCCACGTGGCATTGCTCCTTTTTTGCATAGGCACATTAAAATGGGAAAATACTATACATACAAATAAGATCCTATCTAATAGAGATTGGAACACACAAATCTTGTAGTGCAAAAGGACCTTACACCCTGAACATTGACATAACAACCTGGCACAGGCCTCTGAAGGGCATTTTCCATTCACTCCTGAACCAGGGAAGCCATCCACGAAACATCCAGGTTTGTCTATAACATCACCTGGAAGCAATCCTCTACCATGGAAGATCCTACCACTGCTCAGACATCGACCTGCTCAAAAGAGACTTCCCTTAACACTGAGAAGACTTAACAACAATGACCTGCTTACAGGACAGGGCTCTCTGCATTGCCCTTTAATGGTGAGGTGAAACAAGAGGATGCTCCACATCCTGACTTCAATGTAGGATATGCAGATTTCAGGTTATTTAATACAGAAACATGATACCAACAACAGAGACTGTGTGAAAGATAAAAGTGTGGTGGCACTACAGACAATGTCTTGGATTGGACGATCTAGCTTGCCTGGAGCCTAGAGTTGGTCTTATGCCAGGAAACTTCAGGGGTAAGGTCTCTTTGTATTTAGGCCAAGGTTATTCCTTTCCATTCCCCTCATATTTTGGTGGGCCTATGCAAACAACAATTGCCACTCTAACACCGTTTTTACTGTGCTCCTTTGACTCTAATCCTTAAAAAAAAACACTTAAAATTTGAGGTTAACTTAATCTAATATGCATGTACATGGAAATGTAAAAAATACTATGCCTCTACTGTTTAAGGAGTTATGTAAGTTTATGGCTTTAGATGGGCTTGTGTGCTATTAAGAAATACCATAATGTGTTATAATCTGGGGACTTGAGGGACAAAGTAATTGTACATGGATTCTGTTTTATTTATCTTAATGTTCTTTGGCTGAAACTTCAAAGTTAAGATATCAGCAAGGGGACTTCTTCTGAGAATTATGTTATGGGTGATTGTCCTTCCACTGTAACTTTACTTTGTCCTCTTTCTTTGCATCTTTGTTCTCATAATTAAAAATTTAAAAAAAACCTCTCATTTAAACTTAAGATATTTAACTTATCAGGGCCAAAGGAATAGTACAGTGGGAGTGGGTAAAACATTTGCTTTGCAGACAGCCAACCTGGATTTAATCGCTGGGATGTCAGATATGGTTCCGTGCACCAGCCAGGAGTTTTTCCTGAGTGCAGAGCCAGGAGTAATCTCTGAGCATCCCTGGATGCAGCCCCCAAACCAAAACAAACAAAAAGATATTTCAATTATTTTATGGGTGGAAAATGGTTTGTTCAAAACTTACGTAAATGCTTCTTCTTTGCCCATTAGAAACTTTATGGCCGAGGGCAGTTCATTTTTTACTATAAAGAGGTAGCTCAGCATTGCTAGAGGAAGATGAGAACATTTTTAGAAAGAAGATACTCAGGTTCAGGTTACAAGTTATATACCTGCCTTTTCTTAGATTAACCTTCAATAACACACAAAGACAGCTTTAATTTTAATTACTTGCTAAGCATTTTGGTTTTGAATATTTGAATAAGAGTCTCTGCTTAACTTTCCAAGACCAATTTGAGCAATTAAAATGAAAACTGTTGGGCCACAGTCAATGGTTAGGCTACTTGCCTGGCATGCAGACGACCCGGATTTGATCCCCGGCATCCCATAGGGTCCCCCGAACCCTGCCAGGAGTGATTCTGAGCACGGAGCCTGACTACCTCAGGGTGTGACCTCAAACCAAAATATGATAACTGCTTGAATTAATGTTAAAATTCATATGGCAAGGTTGCTTTTCAAGCCCATGTTCTTCCTTGAACAAGTATCTTACTAACTTGTCTGTTTCTTTGCTTGCTTATTTCCACTCTGGAGTAGTCTGTGTTCTTTCTTTCTTTCTTTCTTTCTTTCTTTCTTTCTTTCTTTCTTTCTTTCTTTTCTTTCTTTCTTTCTTTCTTTCTTTCTTTCTTCCTTCTTCTTCTTCCTTTCTTCCTTCTTCCTTCTTCTCTTCTTCCTTCCTTCCTTCCTTCCTCCTTCCTTCCTTCCTTCCTTCCTTCCTTCCTTCCTTCCTTCCTTCCTTCCTTCCTTCCTTCCTTCCTTCCTTCTTTCTTTCTTTCTTTCTTTCTTTCTTTTCTTCTTTTTTTTTTTGGTTTTTGGGCCACACCCAGCAGTGCTCAGGGGTTACTCCTGGCTGTCTGCTCAGAAATAGCTCCTGTCCCATATGGGACACCAGGATTCGAACTAACCACCTTTGGTCCTGGATTGGCTGCTTGCAAGGCAAACGCCACTGTGCTATCTCTCCGGGCCCGTCTGTGTTCTTTCTTGATCACATATTTCCACTCTTCCTTTCCTTTCAAATCTTTCTAAGCAAGTTTTGTTCAATAAAAACAAATTTATTGAGCCAGAGTGATAGTAGAGCAGGTAAGGTGCTTGCCTTGCATGCAGCTGACCCAGGTTCAATCCCATATGATCCTCTGGGCACCACCAGGAGTGATTCCTGACTACAGAGCCAGGAATAAACCCTGAACACTGCCAGGTATAGCCCCCAAACAAACAAATAACAACATAAAAATCTAAATTACTTAGGCGTCGGAGAAATAGTTCAGTGGGTAGGGTGCCTACCTTACATGCGACTAAACTGGGTTTGATCCCAGGTACCACATATAGTCCCCAAGCATGCTAGGAGAGATCCTTGAACTCAGCCAAAAGCCCTGAGCACTACTGGATGTGGCCCCAAATCAAAACAAACAGCCTCCCTCCAAAACTACATTGCTTCACCAAATAAATAATTAAAAATAAAATAAAGTTCATATGGACACCCAAATCCAAAATCAGAAAAAAAAAACACAACGTTCACACATACTTTATTGTTATACATTGAGAAACATGTTTGTTTACCTCCAGTGTTCTGCAGAGATGTAGCCCCAAAGATTACCAGTTTCCCTGTGGTACCAAAGACTTGTTCTCCCAGCTTTTCATAAACCATGCAACCTATTTAAAAACAGCAGTTGAAAAATAAGAAATCATAGGGCTCTAAAAGTTATAAATTCCTTTTTGACTGTGTAGAACCTAAGACACATTCATTATAGAACAATCTTTACCCCGCCCCCCTTTTGGCTTGGGGCCATATCTGGTGTTGCTCAGGGGTTACTTCAGGCTGTACATTAAGGAATTATACCTGGTTGTGCTCAGGGGATCATATGTGATGCCAAGGGTTGAACCTAGGTTGCCTGCTACAATGTAAGTGCTCTACCTGGCTATACTCTCCCCTAGCCCTTTTTGTCATTTTTTAAAAATAAATTTTATTTATTTATTTATTTATTTATTTATTTATTTATTTATTTATTTAGGTTTTGGGGCCACAACCAGCAGAACTCAGGGATTACCCTGGCTCCGTGCTAATAAATCGCTCCTGGCAGGCTTGGGGGACCATATGGGATATCAGGAATCAAACTCAGGCCAGTTCCAGGTTGGTCTCAGGCAAGGTAAATGCCCTAAGGCTGTGCTATCTCTCTTCAATCCCCTTTTGTCATTTTTAACTGTTAGATTTAGCTAGCATTTTTCTTTTATTTTAGGTTGACTACAAAAGCATTTTAATTAAACTAAGAGGACTTTTTTTTTTTAACTATTTAAATAGTAGTTTTACTTTATTGGAAGGAAATTTCTATTGCGATCATATTCTCTGGTCTAATGTGTACCACTAAAATAAAGATCTAAGTTTAAAAATTCTAATTGTTAAAATAAGAAGGCTTAATGTGAAAGAAAGGCTTAGCTGATCAAAGGATTACCTTAATAATATCCTACCCATGCTTCATGTATTATAAATATAACATGTTTAGAAGTACTTGATATTCACAACTAAATTCTGATCATTTGTGAATTTAGTTCAAAAATACTAAGTATCAAAGGGGAATAGCAGCTGAATCTATCAAGACAGAGCAATCGTGTAATCAGCAGGGTGTTTGCCTTGTATGTATCCAACCTAGTTTGAGCCCAGATTTCCCATATGGTCACCCAAGAAATGCCAGGAGTAATTACTGAGTGCAGAATCAGGAATAACCCCTGAGTACCACTGAGAATAGATCCCCTATAAACAAAAACAATAAACAAATAAAAATAATAGTTTGGTACAAACAAAAATTCAACAATATTATTCAACAACTTATTTCAATAAATACGGAAATTCTAAATAATTCATGTATAAAATGTTCTTAATTCTTTATAACAGTTCAGTTCACATGTTCAAGTCACAGAAAGCAATATGTGTCAGGTTATAATTAAACCCTTGTTTACCTATGAGAGGTAATCTCATAAGACTAGTGTTTAAAGTAGACAATGCATTACAGGCTTAATTTATTACAGAATGTCCCAGGCAAACGGAGTCATCTGTACTGAGATGTTGACCAATGTGGTATTAACTAATGTAAAAATCAAAGGATTACAAATCTAACCCAATATCCCAGGCATAGAAGACAAACATTAGGTATTAAAACCTTATGTCTTTTTATAGTACACACAGGTCCACATAGCCTTTGGAATATTTTCTCCTTAGATTATGCACAAAAATATATACTTTTATAATCATAGATACTGCAATACAGAAACATGGTACCATTGTTCTGAGTTTATAAAGACCTAAGGGGGAAAAAAAGCCCTTAGGATGAGTCAGTTATCTTAAACTAGAAAAACAGGAATGAAGGAGGGTTCACTTTAAATGACAATGGTATTTGCTTTTGTTCATAACAATTTATTTCTCTTTAAATAAATACTACCACAGATCTCCCAGTGACTATAGGTCAAAGTACTCTTTGTCTTTAATGATTAAGTTGTAGTGCATGGAGCACATCATTTATTCATAATACTACCATGAACACATTTCAGCTGGCTTTCATGTCACAAACTAGACAGATTCTCAACTTACCTGTTTCCTTTGAGCAGATCAACAGAAGGTTTATTGAATATATAGATAGCAGTGTCACAGAAGTCAAAAGTATGCTAAAGAAAAGAAAATAAGTGGTCTTATTTAAATAAATGTTATATTTTACAAGGACAAAGGTTTATTTATATATCTAGCACTATGTGTTGTTGCTCATATCTGAATTTTGCAACCTATTAATCACACCTTTTATTTTAAGTAATTTTAACTTTTTTTTTTATTGAGATGCTCTAGTTTGCAATACTGTTAGTAATGGTTTCTCATGCACATAATTCTAACACTACACCCATCACCAGTGTAACCACCTCCCTCTCCCAAGGACCCCAACATCCTTCTTTCTCAAGCCCCTCACACCTTAACTCAATTGTGGGTGTCAGTTCTCCTGCTATGTTGCCTTTGGGCCTTTGCTGCTACCTTGTTCTCACACCTTCTTTTAAATGCTACCGAATAAAGAACTGATCTGTTAGAATCTGAATAATTCAAAGCCTAAAGAGCTCTCTGGGAACATTTCAGTAGAGGTGACTTGAAAATAACATTATGATACAGAATTTTGGTTCTGTATGTATAGTCCCTGCCATATCCAGTCTGAGGTAAAAAAAAAAAGTGGGAGAAAGTTGAAGGAAAAGTCATCAGTGATATATAACTTGGGCAGCATGGCGAATTTCTTCCTTCCTAGATTCCTCATCTATAATATAGAGATACAAGAAAAATCATGTCTAAGATTCTTTTCATCCAAATGTCCTATGCTTATTTTTTAATTGATATATTAGATCACTGAGATTAGAGAAAACAATTTTCCACACCTGGTTCCTCTTAAATGCCTGATTAATTAGTGGGGGAAAACCTGACAATCAAGCATAATAAAAAGACTTCTTTGAGTGATGAGCTCATGTTGTTTTTTTTCTACTACATCTGGCTTATTATTAAACCCTCCTCAAGAAAAAATACATTTAAAAAGATGTGAGAAATTCCATAATTTCTGGACTGTTTGATTAAAAACAGACACAAGACTAGAAGAGAAAGTCTGTTTATTAAAAAGAGAAGAATTGTAGTCCACAAAGAAAACCACTTACTTCCTGCTAAAGGGAAGTATGTGACTAGAATAATCCATGACTACAACAGATTTTATAACTGAGTATATAAAACAATTATTTTTCTTCAGAGAGACACGGCACACCACACATCCATGCAACTCTATCCACCTTTGTCTCCTCCCTATCCCACCTGTTGAACCACTATACTTCAGAGTACCAGCTTAGATGTCACCTTCTTCAGTGCCTTCCTTTGGTGAAGGCAAAGAAATTGCTCCTTAGTTCTCTGGAGTCTTAGGTTTTGTTATTGTAATTAAAATAAAAATCCCTCTAGTGTGCAACGTAGTCATGTGGGAGTACAGACAGGAAAATAGGGAAGTACACAATGGTCAACTGCACAGCACATGGCCACCAGAGATTAGTCAGGAAGCAAGAGCTCAATAGATTGAAAAAAACAAACCAAACTAAAATATAGGAAAAAATGAATATAAAAAACTACCTAAAATTTTGTGTTAAGATCAAACTGAACAGCTCAGAAAGGGGGAATTTAGATGAAGATATGACTGTAAGGAAGAACATTCAAATATGTATTAACTAAGGTCCTTGAATAGGATCTTAATCAGCCAATTAAGAAGTTCCTTAGTATTTATTCTGGTTGATGCACATTCATAAGGTGAGAAATTGAAAATAGGCACCAACTAATCCAGTAGCCATTGGATGTGTGATGGAAATGGAAGTGCTCAGAGAGTAAGACACATAACTGTGGTGTAAATTTTTTTCCCTCTCATAAAGCAAATCATATTTAAGTTGAAGAAACAAGCTTTGATTTTCAGTCATTTTGCTGTTTCTACGGTCACTGACACTAAGTGGTAACCTCCACAAATGATATGCTTCTCCAAAGTCATTAGTGATCTCTGCTGGCACAAAATAGCATTGGTGATACTTGCAATTTTTGGACTAGCCACATGTTATTGTGGAGTGACCACAAGCCAGTGTCAGGTAGATTCTCCTTCTGAAGAGAAAAAAAGCCATTAGCGCTGCCCTTCAGCTAATGAATAAGAAATTTGATCTCAGAGGAACTATGTGTCTATGGTTCTAAACCCCTTGGACTGGGTACTTAACAATAAAATAAACATTCCAAGGCAAAACATTCCCTGTTTTCTCTGTTAGCTGTCTCTCAGCCCACTTGGTCCTTACAAAATATCTGTCGCCTCTTAACAAATGGCTTGACTCTTGTAGCTGATGCTCAGCTGGCCAGTTGTCATTGGCAAAAGGTGAAGAATTGCTTCATAAACTCCTGTTATCGTCTTTTTTTTTTTTTAGTGGGAGAAGTGTTGATCAGAAAAGATCTTACCAGGGTGCTCACAGTGCTTTCCTCACAATAAATAAAAATCAGGAAACAAGATCCTCTCACAATCCTAAGAACTTAAACCCCCCCATTTCAAACCTCATACTGCACCCCAGAGAAAAGTAATCTTCAGTGATTTTGATAACCTCTACCCATCACCCACTCTCTCTAGACTTTTTTCCATCTTTTTCAAAATACAAAGCTTTCTCCTCAAAGATAGAAATCTAATATGAAGGAAAACTTCTTTTATCAAGTCCCTAATAGATAACTATGTATATAAAACTCTAAGAATGCTTTAGACAACAAAAAATTAATTACATTTAGTTGCAGAACACCTCCTTGTTTAGATTCTTGGAAAGAGCAGAACGTTTTCCAAGTTGCTATAATAAATCTTGAAATCACTTAAGAAAACTAAAGATGTTAGAGATTGAGAAAACATGGCATCCAAAAGAAAATGCAAGGAGGAATGACTCAAACGTGTGCGATGACTTATTCTAAGTTCTATTTTGAGCATGATTATTAGTCAGTTTGACCAATGAGATACAAGCACACAAAACTGTGGTCTAGAAGAAGAAATAAGTTCATGTTCTCGTGTTAATAAAGAGAAACCCTAGTGATTCATATATTTGCAGTTCTTCTGAATATCAAGTAAATTTCCACACTGCTAGCCATTACTAGTTTTAAATATGGTTGGGACAAGATCTGCTTGTTATTGAAAAGGGCATTTTTTTCCCCAATGGAAACAAAACTTCAGCAAAAAGCAGTCGAGTTGTTATGGGGTATACATTTCAGACTTACATTCTGAAAGAGAAAGGGAGCTAGAATATTAATTTAAATATGGGATGTTGGAAAAAAGGAAAGGGCACTTAGTATTTTGGAGAGTGTTGTAGAAACACTCTCAAAACTCAGGTTTTGAGAACCTGAATGTCAATAAAAGGTTGGAAAGAGGGATATACTTGGACATTCTGTACCTCCTGAGGAAAAAAAAGTTACTTGTCAGAGACTAAATAAAATATTGTGCAGCCTACTATTGCTTGAAAATTCTGTGCACTAGAACTGAGACTGACCTAAAATAATTGATGTTATTTCTGTCCTTGGATCCTCATTTTACTCTTTGTATTTATATGGAAATACTTAAAAACTTTCTTCTACATCACAATCCTGGGCATGTTCATTTTAAGATTGTTCTATCTTAAACATCCACAATTCTTTCAGCAATCATCCTATGAATATCTTGTTCCTCACATGTCAATTATGATCTAGGATAAGAAAAGCATAATGCTATCCCATATATTCTTTACAGAACAAAGTGCAGTAAGATTACTTAATTGAGTTGGGTTTCCTCCTTTAAGGCAGCCTATTCTGTCATTCACCTTTCTATGGTTGCCATGACACTTTTCATTCTTTTTTTTTTCTTTTTTCTTTTTTGGTTTTTGGGCCACACCCGGCGGTGCTCAGGGGTTACTCCTGGCTGTCTGCTCAGAAATAGCTCCTGGCAGGCACGGGGGACCATATGGGACACCGGGATTCGAACCAACCACCTTTGGTCCTGGATTGGCTGCTTGCAAGGCAAACACCGCTGTGCTATCTCTCCGGGCCCGTCACTTTTCATTCTTATTGCACTTTTATTTGCTTTCTGGTTAAGTAAGATTCCTGGTTTGATACTTTATTTCTTGTGCCTTTTTGTTTGTTTGTTTGTTTGTTTGGGTGCCATATCTGGCAATGCTTAGGGCTTACTCCTGACTCTGCACTCTGGGATCATTCTTGGCAAGGGTAGGGGGCTATCTGGATGCCTGGGATCAAACCTGACAAATGTCCTACTCGCTGTACTAACATTCTGGTTCCTAGTTGTTGTTTTCTTAAGCTAAGTGCAGGACTATGATCTTAATTTTGTACCATTTCATATTTTTAAAATTGTGTTATCTCTTTAAGTTACTGAACCTCTTTATTTAAGTATTAATTACCGTATTTTTTGCTCTATAAGACATCTGACCATAAGACGCAAATAGGTTTTAGATGCTCTCCTCCCCTGTACTCAGGCTTCAGCTCCAGGCAGCATTAGCTCTATAAGATGCGTGTGTGTGTGTGTGTGTGTGTGTGTGTGTGTGTGTGAGATATGGTATGAAAAATACGGTACTTCATCAAGGTTCATATCTTGAGGATGCTTTATCCAAGCCATGGGTACCAACTCTGACATGTGATATGACCTGTGGTCCATTCAACTGCTCAAGCCAATCATCCCTGATTTCTGGTCTACTTTTTCATCTCTCAAATCCAAATTTGAAATCAAATCCAAATTTAAAATCAAATCCAAATTCACTACAAGGCTCATAACACTTTTCTCTCCAAAATATATATCAAATCCATATGCTTTTATTCCCATCTCACTGCCATACTGTAACAGTTACTTGTCAAGACTCCCTTGTATTGACTTCTTTAATTTACCCTCCACCCAGAAGTCAAAATAATCTTTTTTTTATTGTTTTATTATATTTTCTATTACTAGACCACAGGACAGGCCGTTAGTGTCAAATCAGTCTGTCCTATTTGTCTATCTATATAGGATACAAACATAGTACTTAGCTACAAATAAGTGACTTTACAAATTTTAGAACTTCATTTGTAAGCCCTATGCTAAATATCTTGTCAAAATAATACATCCTGGGATAGTCCTAAGATCCAGTATCTATTCTTATGTCAAAGATAATTAGTTTAGTATAGCTAATTAAGAAAATCCTCTAGGGATAAATATTCTGCAGTAATTGACCATAAGCTATTTAATAATTTGCTCAATAATATTATTTATGGTCTTTTAGTACTTTTTTTTGTTTGTTTTTTGGCTACACCTGGTGACGCTAAGGGGTTACTCCTGGCTATGTGCTCAGAAAACACTCCTAGCTTGGGGACCATATGGGATGCCAGGGATCGAACCTCAGTCCATTCTATGCTAGGTGCGCAAGGCAAATGCCCTATCACTTGTGCCACTGCTCCAGCCCTGAGGAATCATAATGATTTTAAAGGGCAAAACTTGAGCCTATACATTTCAGTGAGTCTAGTTCTCAACATCATTGAACTAGTACTTAATTGCTGGCCACATGACCTGTGGGTAAATACTGTATCACTATACCTAGAACATAAACCCACAGAAACCTAGATTTACAACAAAAGAAGCATCAGAGTCAGCTTGGAGGTCTTAATATGAACTTCAGACCTGAGCTACTGTTAATTGGCTGATTTCCTCAGGTGTATTAGGGTAATATTTTCTGCATCAAGATTATTTTAAGATTATTTTTAAAGTAATCTTAAAGATTACTTAAGATTAGTTTTCTAGCATGAAGAATTATGAAACAATGATGTCATACTTTTGCTTAGATTAAATTGTATTAAAATTGTATAGTCTCTAACTCTTACACCTACCCTCATCCCACAAATTATTTGCACTCCTTAGTACAAAAGGGGCTCATTATCACTATATAGTTCTTCTTCTTCTAATAGCCAGTTAAAATTTAATATATGCGTGTATGGGTGCTGGGAGTCTAATCCAAGATGTCATACATTCAGAGGCTCTCCTGATGAGTTACATCCATAAAACTATTAAATTCTCTTTGCCAAAAGAAAAAGTTCTTATTACTAGTCCTGCTTTTATCTGTTATCATCTCCTGCCAATTCACATATGTAAAGATATATGAGGGTCAAGCCAACATTTAAAAGAAAATTAAAAAACTATTCAAATAAATTTACAAACTATCAGAAATATCACATTTCCTGGCCAACTATCTTTCTCTAGTCTTTTCCTCGTCTTGTTGGTCTTTCCTTCACTCTTGAATTTGCCTTCTACCTTTCCACATTCTCTCTATCTTCCTGTACTTTCCTCCTGCATATTTCCTTCCAGCTTTTTCTTTCCAACAACTCCACCAGTTCTTTTTTTTTTTTTTTTTTTTTTTGTTTTTGGGCCACCACCCGTTTGACGCTCAGTGGGTTACTCCTGCTATGTGCTCAGAAATCGCCCCTGGCTTGGGGGGACCATATGGGGACGCCGGGGGATCGAACCGCGGTCCGTTCCTTGGTAGTAGCTTACAAGGCAGACACCTTATCTCTAGCGCCACCTTCCCGGCCCCCAACTCACCCCAGTTCTTTCATTTCACACCCAGCTTTTCCTAAAAGAATTTCCAGTAGCAGAACGAGTTGCTTGCTTAGGACAATGTTCCCTAGAAGTTAAGGTTGGGCTCGTCAACATGGAGAACTCAACTGAAGATGAAGACCAAGAATTTAAAGTGGTTTTCTATGCTTGATAAGAAAACTAAGTTTCAGGAGACTAAAAAGGGATGGGTATTTGGGGTCCCTGAAGGAGGGAGTAAGGTACAGTGAGGCAGGTATGAGTTTAAAATATGTATGTATAGAGGAAACAAGCTAGAAGCTAAAAAGCTCTGAACCTCAATAAATGTTTTTCAAAAACAAAACAAAACAGTCAGTGACTTTTTGCCCAGTATATTAGAAAGACAGTGGAGTTAGGGAAATTTAGATGTTTGGAAAGAGGGGTATAAATAAAGGACTATGCCTGCTAAGCTATGTCAGACAAGGACAAAGAGGACCTTGATGAGATTCCAGGATAGGGAAATAGTAGATTATCTGAGAGGAAGTCCCCAGGAAAGAGAAGAGAACGTTCAGAAGAAGGATGTCTGGAGCATAACCCAGTGAGATAATAGGTGTAATCTGGGAAGGTTCCTGACCTAAAGAAGGCCATGCTGGTGTGAGGTTTATATGAAAAGGAAAGGGGTCCCAAAGGAGATAATTTCTTTAATGAGAATTCATACAGAAAGTGAAGAAAGGGACTGATGAAATCCTGAGTCCATAGCCATATAGTTTTTAAACATTAAAATTATTCAAACTTATCTTTTATATACAAAAATGTATTTCCGAGAAGTTCTAATATAGTTTAACAAAAACATTTTTTGTTGATCATTAGCAATTATAAATTTCACAATGTTGGTCCAGGTTAAGCACTTTAAAAAATTTCACTTATAAGTAATAGTAGTATTATTTTCCATTTTAATAGGTAAGAAAATTGATGTTAAGAGTGTTATATTTTTCCTAAATCAGAGTTATGAAACTCTAGACTCTAAAGTCTGTACCTACCACACTACATTGTCTGCTAGAAACAAACATCCACAGAATATATTAACAGTGGTAAAAACACAAGACCTGAGCAGAAGATCAAGAGAATAAAATACATAAAATATTTAACTGAACTATGTTTCAAAACTGATAACCTTGGTGATTTATTTATTTTTATGCATTTTCATAACACTCTGTAATGACTATTGTCCTTATAGTAAAAGTATTAAAATGAAAAAAAACTATAAATAAATATAAGAAAAGAGACTCTATGGCCGCTGGTAACATAAGTAATTATAAGTGTTACTTTCCCTTAAGGGTGAAGATGTCAGTTATCAGAAGCTTGCCCTTTGTAAGTGCCACCACTTGAGTGGGTGGGTTTTGTATCCTAGAGCTCATTAATGTGTCCCTATTTATTTAAAGAGATAGCAACATATTATAGAAAGAATAGAAGTATACGTATTCAGTCCAAAGCTGATTTATCACCTATATTTTTTAAATTATTATTAAAATTATTATTTTAACCTATATTAAATTTCAACATTCTGAAGGTCGGAGGGACCAGTGGTAGCATATTTGGTACGATCTAATATTTGGTAGCAATCTACTAGTATACGATTATTTGTGAATTTACAATTTGAACAAGAGAACAAAAAGATAGTCTAAGAAATTTTTTTTTACAGTTCTTCTTATAATCCTTTCCTATCTTTCTAGTAAAAATATCTAAATTCTTTGGTGCAAAGTTTCTCTTAAACTAGTCCTTGCTTGGGTATTTTACCTAAGACAATTAAGATGGGATCACCGCTGACTTAATATCTAATATAATCCTAAACTGAAAGAGACATTAAAAGAGGCAGGCGGATAAAATTTACAGTTTGCTTAATGTAGTTTGAGGCTAAAATAAGCTAGTAGGTAGTCTTGAACTTAAATGAAGAAGTTGTGCCAGTAATAATCCGCCCACACAAAACCACTTCCTTTTTTGCCTTTAGATCTTGGTAGAGGCTGTGGATTTCATGAGTGCTCCATTTATATGTTTATTCTTTTTTTAATTGAATCACAATGAATTACAAAGTTAAAAAGTTACTCAATATTTAAATTTAGGTATACAATGTTCCAACACCAGTCCCTTTGCCAGTATCCACTTTCTTCCTCTTGTGTCCCCAGTTTTCCTCTCCACTCCCAGCCTGTGTCTATGGCAGACAGTTTTGTCTTTTTCCTATTTGGCAAGATGGTTTCCAGTACTGTTACTGATAAGGTTTCCTGTGCATCACTTTATCTCTTTTCAACACCAGTCCTTTTCTAGACCCATTGCTTTCTATTGTGTCATGGTGGTCCCTTCCCTAAGGTATCCCTCCACCTATCACAGTAGGCAAACTCCTAGGACTAGTTCTCCTGTTCTTCATATGTATTATTACGTGACATTAGTTATTTTCCCTACCATGTTGTCTTTATATGTCACATATAAGTGAGATCATTGTCTGTTCTTCTTCTGACTCATTTCATTCAGCATGATTACTCTCCAGATCCATCTATATAAGGCAAATTGCCTGAGCTTCATTTTTTCTTATAACTGAGGTAGTTTTTCATTGTGGTTTTTTTTTTTTTTTTTTTTGGTCACACCCTGTAGCACTCAGGGTTACTCCTGGCTCTATGCTCAGAAATCACTCCTGGCAGGCTCGGGGGACCAAATTGGGATGCTGGGATTCGAAACCACGGTCCTTCTGCATGTGAGGCAAGACACCTTACCTCCAAGCTTATCTCTCTGGCCATGTTTATTTGTATTATTTGTATTATAGCTCCTTTATCCTGTAATCTGGTGTTTGGACACTTGGGTTGTCTCCAGATTTGGGCTAGTTGTTAATAGTGCTAGGAATAAACATAGGAGTACAAATGTCTTTTCTGCATTATGTTTTTGAGTCCATAGAAATATATTCAGGAATGAAATTGCTT